>NC_138299.1:116471063-116773563 GCF_965601325.2 Salmo salar
TAGAAATATCTAAACATAGAACATAAACCAAAACCCGGAAATAATAAATCAAACGCCCTTCAACAAACACACCACCCCGAACCACATAAAACAAATACCCCCTGCCACGTCCTGACCAAACTACAATAACAATTAACCCTTATACTGGCCAGGATGTGACAATTGCAAGGAGTTAGAATGCTGATTATGCTTTTGGTATTGCTTTTGGTGTCTCTCACTCAAAAAACAGAAAGAATTATAAAATATCAAAATGGCTTTATTTACCAAAGTGTGGAAAGAGTGCTATATAGTGAGTTTCTGGAACACGTAGTCCTACTTTGCTGATGTGAACAAGAAACTGAATGAAAGTGAGTCCAGCGAGGATACAGAAAGAAAAAGGTTGCCCATATTTCAAGACCTGAGTTATTTAATTTATTTAATTTATGAAATGTACTAGTTTATTTAGGCAATTTCAATGTATTCATTTAGGCTTGGCCTATTTAGTAGGCTATTTGGCTAAGTGACACTCATTTGTGGCTTTGGATCAAAATAAATAAGTACAGACATTCTTTCTGATCATCTTTAATTACAAAATGTTTTGACTGAGTTAATCTGCTCGTGTGTGTTCAATTATTTGTGACATTGTGTTTACAATGAAGAATGTTAACGAAATAAATCTAAATCCTATTCATAATGTATAATCAGATTCCTGTTGCGAGCTGTCCATTTTTCTTGTAGATTTAATGTAATTTTTTAAACAATACAAAACATACACATACAAACGACAATATCACACAAACATCAACTACATCACACCTGCACAGACCCACATGCTCATACCCCACATCTCCAGCAGCTCCTGCCATCACTCTCCACCAAATGGCCTCAAATGGCCCCATTTTGTTTCTCTCACGCACTTTCAACATTTAGATAAAGTATTTGACCTTTCCATTGTGTTAATATTGGAGGATTGGTTGATTTCCAGTTGTCTTTTCAAGATGATTGACGAGAAAAATATTGTCCACCCATTGGGTATCTCAGTGCACCCTCATACGCAATGTCTTAAAATATGCTGACAGACGGATTAAAAATACATTTCCATTGTAATACTTCTGACAGCCACTTTCTAACTCCGCCCATAATGTTGGGATTTTATAACATTCCCAGAAGGCATGGATTGTTATAATTGGATGAAAAATGTACCTGGTAATCTAATTTAACTTACTGCGGGCCTAAGACCTATGGGTTTAGCCTTCTGAATGAATGATAATATTGAAGAAAGAAGCCACCTCTTATGAGTTACGAGAGCCAATCGGTTACCCAACAAAATAACCTCTTACATCTAGACGTTCCGCTAGCGGAACACCTGCTCCAATATCCAATGATAGGCGTGGCGCGAATTCCAAATTCCTCAAAAATACAAAAACTTCAATTTTTCAAACATATGACTATTTCACAGCATTTTAAAGATAAGACTCTCCTTTATCTAACCACACTGTCCGATTTCAAAAAGGCTTTACAGCGAAAGCAAAACATTAGATTATGTCAGCAGAGTACCAAGCCAGAAATAATCAGACACCCATTTTTCAAGCTAGCATATAATGTCACAAAAACCCAGAAGACAGCTAAATGCAGCACTAACCTTTGATGATCTTCATCAGATGACACACCTAGGACATTATGTTATACAATACATGCATGTTTTGTTCAATCAAGTTCATATTTATATCAAAAAACAGCTTTTTACATTAGCATGTGACGTTCAGAACTAGCATACCCCCCGCAAACTTCCGGGGAATTTGCTAACAATTTACTAAATTACTCACGATAAACGTTCACAAAAAGCATAACAATTATTTTAAGAATTATAGATACATAACTCCTCTATTCACTCGATATGTCCGATTTTAAAATAGCTTTTTGGTGAAAGCACATTTTGCAATATTCTAAGTACATAGCCCAGGCATCACGGGCTAGCTATTTAGACACCCGGCAAGTTTAGCACTCACCAATATCAGATTTACTATTATAAAAGTTTGATTACCTTTTGTTGTCTTCGTCAGAATGCACTCCCAGGACTGCTACTTCAATAACAAATGTTGGTTTGGTCCAAAATAATCCATCGTTATATCCGAATAGCGGCGTTTTGTTCGTGCGTCCCAGACACTATCCGAATGGTAAAGAAGGGTCGTGCGCATGGCGCAATTCGTGACAAAAAAAATCTAAATATTCCATTACCGTACTTCGAAGCATGTCAACCGCTGTTTAAAATCCATTTTTATGCCATTTTTCTCGTAAAAAAGCGATAATATTCCGACCGGGAATGTCCATTTAGCTAAACAGAGGAATGAAAACAAACCTTTCAGTCGACGCGGGCACGAGCCTGAGTCTCACAGTACTGTAACCAGCCACTACCCAAACGCGCTACTTTGTTTCAGCCAGAGCCTGCAAAGTCACGATTCCGCTTTTTGCCGCCTTCTGAGAACCTATGGCAGCCGTAGGAAGTGTCACGGGACAGCTAAGATCCTCACTCTTCAATAAACAGAGACAAGAAGAACGACACCTTGTCAGACAGGCCACTTCCTGCATGAAATCTTCTCAGGTTTTTGCCTGCCATATGAGTTCTGTTATACTCACAGACACCATTCAAACAGTTTTAGAAACTTTAGGGTGTTTTCTATCAAAAGCCAATAATTATATGCATATTCTAGTTACTGGGCAGGAGTAGTAACCAGATTAAATCGGGTACGTTTTTTATCCAGCCGTGAAAATACTGCCCCCTAGCCATAACAGGATAACAGCAATTTATTTATCCTAATTGTTTGACTGCAGACAGTAGTCTACTATTCTATATTTGGCTAAAAATAAACTATACCATGAATTAAGAACAATGCGGCACATTTACAACTCCAATCGCTTTGAAAGAGCCTTTTAATATTAGCCAACAAATAAAGCTACTAAAACAACTTCAGAAACAGTCCGTTCATCACTCGATTTCTTCAAATTGCTGTACAGGAAAAGGATGTCATCCATCGTGCATGGTCACAGGAAAATGCAACCGAATGAATGCGAACAGAACAAAACAGCGGTACGGTACCAAGTAGTAGGCCTGGTAAACAAAATATCTGATCAATAAAGGCATGGCACAATCTATATTTAGGCTAGTTACATTAACAGTTAACAAACGCAGTAAACAAAAGGCAAATGGAGATCCAAATAACTAAAACATAGCCTACTACAGTGAGATGCAGCCATGCACAGCTGTATGGCCAAATAAATAGGCATATACAGGTCCTCTTCAGCTTCAAACATGGAAAATCATGCCTTTTGCTCATGAGTTCAGCAACAGGTTGTGACAATACATTACACTTCTGTGAATCAAATTCGACCCACATAATAAATTAATCAACGCCAGCCTACCATAAACACGCTTCAATAAGTACAGTTTAATTTACAGCAATGAAAACCAACAGGCAACCAAGAAAACCATAACAGAATGTATCTATTTCTATGAAGAACCATACCGATATGTAGCGATAGCCAGAGGCGTTATTTGCATTATTGCATTGGAATTGTATTGAATTCTGCTTATGTCATGCTATACCACAATAAACATAAATTCAAATGCTTATGAAGAAGAAGTGACAGTTTCAATGGCACGAAATCTCCGCTGCGGTCTATCATCACAATGGACAGCGCCCTAAACACTAAAGATCTTGATAAAAACAAACCAGCTAGACAGTTTCAATCTTACCCTTTCAAAAGTTTCAGCCTCCTTAATACTCTGTGGAACCTTCTGAGTAATCAATCATTCCATTCTTCCCGAAATCTTCTTGTAAGATCCCCCTGAAATGCCAGTTGGATTAGTTGAGCTTTCCTCGGGTGTAGCATGCTTCTTCTGTGCTGACTGAACAATTTAGTCAAACATGACAATTAGTTATCGCATGTAGCTGTGGACGCCCCAAGTCAGTCCATGTTCCAGTGCTGTAAGCACGGTCGGCATAGTGGAGAGAAGCCCAGAGAATCGTTGCAGGATATCAAGTGGGGTCCATTTGACCTCATTGGAGCCATAGCGGGAGATTTCAGTCTGCAAAAACTGGTGAGCAACACTAAACTCAGCTTCCACCAAATCTGTTTTGCTTAGATCTTAGCCATGGCTCTCTCTATTTTCACATTGAGTAGGATCCTTGGCCCCGTCTACCTTCAGTGCCTACCAAGATTCTCAGATTCCTTTAAGTATTTCCTCAGTCACAATCTCACTCATGAGCCCTATGATCTTATATTGAATATCGTGTGAGGTGTATGTGGCATTGAGGGGTATGGTGCTAAACACCATGGCAAATTCCTTGTCTTTTCGGAGAGTATATTCAATCATTGACAGACAAAGTCCATAATCAGGAGCAGTCAGAGGTGGAGGCAGCTGTGGAGCCGTTATCCCGGCAGAGCTAATGGAAGGGTGGGTAGGCTCTGCACGCTGAGCTAGGCTGCATCATCGCTGCTGGGCTTGGCGGCGGCCTTGTTGGTGGCCTCGGTGGTTTGATGCTGCTGCTGCTGTTCATCACTCTCCTCCTCCTTTGTATGGGTACTTTGGTGAAGCCAATTTCTGATATCCATGACCTGCCAAACCAGCGCATCTTAACACCCACCCGCTTAACCCCGAACCCAGGTCTGTAGTGACGCCTCAAGCACTTCGATGCAGTGCCTTAGACCGCTGCGCCACTCGGGAGGCCTTTGCTCCCAGTGTACTTTTAAGGGCCAGCCATGCTGCCCTAGTCTGAGCCAATTGTAATTTTCCTAAGTACCTCTTTGTGACACCTGACCACACGACTAGACAGTAGTCCAGGTGCAACAAAACAAGGGCCTGTAGGACCTGCCTTGTTGATAGAGATAGAAGGCAGAGCAGCGCTTTATTATAGACAGACTTCTCCCCATCTTAGCTACTGTTGAATCAATATGTTTTGACCATGAGAGTTTACAATCCAAGGTTACTCCAAGCAGCTTAGTAAAGATTGAAAAATAGTAAGGGGCATAGACAGAATTCCTGATTCTACCTGGATTATGTTGGAGAGGCTTACATTAAATACAGTGCATTCTGAAAATATTTGAACCCCTTTTTCCACATTTTGTTACGCTACAGCCTTATTCTAAACTGTATTAAATTGTTGATTTTCCTCATCAATCTTCCCACAGTACCCCTTAATGACAAAGAAAAAACAAGACATTTTAAATCACATTTACATAAGTATTGAGTCCCTTTCCTAAGTACTTTGTTGAAGCACCTTTGACAGCGATTACAGCCTCAAGTCTTCTTGGGTATGACGCTACAAACTTGGCACACCTTATTTGGGGAGTTTCTCCCATTCTTCTCTTCAGATCCTCTCAAGCTCTGTTAGGTTGGATGGGGAGCGTCACTGCACAGCTATTTCCAGGTCCCTTGAGATGTTCAGGCTCTGACTGGGCCACTCAAAGACATTCAGACACTTGTCCCAAAGCCACTCCTGCGTTGTCTTGGCTGTGTGCTTAAGGTTGTTGTCCTGTTGGAAGGTGAACCTTCGCCCCTAGTCTGAGGTCCTGAGCGCTGGAGCATGTTTTCTTCAAGGATCTCTCTGTACTTTGCTCCGTTCCTCTCTCCCTCGATCCTGACTAGTCTCCCAGTCCCTGCCACTGAAAAACATCCCCACAGCATGATGCTGCCACCACAATGCTTCACCATAGAGATGATGCCAGATTTCCTCCAGACGTGACGCTTGGCATTCAGGCCAAAGAGTTCAATCTTGGTTTCATCAAACCAGAGAATCTTGTTTCTCATGGTCTGAGTCCTTTAAGTGCCTTTTGGCAAACTCCAAGAGGGCTGTCGTGCTGTTTACTGAGGAGTGGCTTCCGTCTAGCCACTCTACCATAAAGGCCCGATTGGTGGAGGGCTGCAGAAATGGTTGTCCTTCTGGAAGGTTCTCCCATCTCCACAGAAGAACTCTGGAGCTAATTTAGTGACCATTGAGTTCTTGGTCACCTCCCTGACCAAGGACTTTCTCCTCTGATTGCTCAGTTTGGCCGGGCGGCCAGCTCTAGGAAGTCTTGGTGGTTCCAAACTTCTTCCATTTAAAATTGTGGAGGGCACTGTGTTCTTGTGAACCTTCAATGCTGTGCTTCGAAACAATCCTGTCTCAGAGCTCTATGGACAATTCCTTCGACATCATGACTTGGTTTTTGCTCTGACATGCACAGTCAACTGTGGGACTTTATATAGACAGAAGTGTGCCTTTTGAAATCATCAACTGAATTTAGCACAGGTGGACTCCAATCCAATTGTAGAAATCTCAAGCATGATCAATGGAAACAGGATGTACCTGAGCTCAATTTCGAAACTCATAGCAAAGGGTCTGAATACTTATGTAAATAATGTATCTGTTTTAAATGCGTTTGCAAACATTTCTAAAAACCTGTTTACACTTTGTCATTATTGGGTATTGTGTGTAAATATTTAATACATTTTAGAATAAAGCTGTAATGTAGAAAAAAAATCAAGGTCTGAATACTTTCCGAATGCACTGTAGCATAAAGCCATAACACATACGTTTTTTTTCCAGCAGCTGATCGATAATGTCAAAAGCCGCACTGAAGTCTAACAAAACAGCCCCCACAATCTTTTTATCATCAATTTCTCTCAGCCAGTCAGTCATTTGTGTAAGTCCTGTGCCTTTTGAATGTCCTTCCCTATAAGCGGGCTGAAAGTCTGTTGTCAAATTAAATTAGCATTTGGATTTGGTCAAACACAATTTTTTATAAAGGTTTACTAAGGGTTGGTCAGCTATTTGAGCCAGTGAAGGGGGCTTTACTATTCTTCGATAGTGGAATGACATTTGATTCCCTCCAGGCCTGAAGGCACACACTTTCTAGTCGGCTTAAATTGAAGATATGGCAAATAGGAGTGGCAATATTGTCTGCTATTATCCTCAGTAAATTTCCATCCAGGTTGTCAGACCCCGGTGGCTTGTCATTGTGGATAGACAACAATAATCTTTTCACCTCTTCCACACTCACTTTACGGAATTCAAAAGTACAACGCTTGTCATTCATAATTTGGTCAGATATGTTTGGATATGTAGTGTCAGCGTTTGTTGCTGGCATGTCATGCTTAAGTTTGCTAATCTTGCCAATGAAAATGTCATTAAAGTAGTTGGCAATATCAGTGGGTTTGTGATGAATGAGCCACTTGGTTCAATGAATGATGGAGCTGAGTTAGCTTTTTTGTCCAAAATTTCATTTAAGGTGGTCCAAATCTTTTTACTATCATTCTTTATATAATTTATTTTGGTTTCATAGTATAGTTTCTTCTTTTTTATTTTATTATTTTAGTCACATGATTTCTCAATTTGCAGTACGTTTGCCAATCAGCTGTGCTGCCAGACTTATTTGCCATATTTTTTGCCTCATCCCTCTCAACCATACAATTTTTAAATTCCTCATCAATCCAAGGGGATTTAACCGTGTTAAGATTGGACCCTTTTTTTAAATTTTCGCCTAAAATGACATACCCAAATCTAATTGCCTGTAGCTCAGGACCTGAAGCAAGGATATGCATATTCTTCATACCATTTGAAAGCATCTGCCTCTAACCCTAGGAAGCGCTTTGCTACCTTCTCCTCCCTCCTGAATCCTCCTCCCCCTCCCCCCCCCCCTCCTCCCTCTCTGCGGATGACTTCGTCAACCATTTTGAAAAGAAGGTTGACGATATCCGATCCTCGTTTGCTAAGTCAAACGACACCGCTGGTCCTGCTCACACTGCCCTACCCTGTGCTTTGACCTCTTTCTCCCCTCTCTCTCCAGATGAAATCTCGCGTCTTGTGACGGCCGGCCGCCCAACAACCTGCCCACTTGACCCTATCCCCTCCTCTCTTCTCCAGACCATTTCCGGAGACCTTCTCCCCTTCCTCACCTCGCTCATCAACTCATCCTTGACCGCTGGCTACGTCCCTTCCATCTTCAAGAGAGCGAGAGTTGCACCCCTTCTGAAAAAACCTACACTCGATCCCTCCGATGTCAACAACTACAGACCAGTATCCCTTCTTTCTTTTCTCTCCAAAACTCTTGAACGTGCCGTCCTTGGCCAGCTCTCCTGCTATCTCTCTCAGAATGACCTTCTTGATCCTAATCAGTCAGGTTTCAAGACTGGGCATTCAACTGAGACTGCTCTTCTCTGTGTCACGGAGGCTCTCCGCACTGCTAAAGCTAACTCTCTCTCCTCTGCTCTCATCCTTCTAGACCTATCTGCTGCCTTTGATCCTGTGAACCATCAGATCCTCCTCTCCACCCTCTCCGAGTTGGGCATCTCCGGCGCGGCCCACGCTTGGATTGCGTCCTACCTGACAGGTCGCTCCTACCAGGTGGCGTGGCGAGAATCTGTCTCCGCACCATGCGCTCTCACCACTGGTGTCCCCCAGGGCTCTGTTCTAGGCCCTCTCCTATTCTCGCTATACACCAAGTCACTTGGCTCTGTCATATCCTCACATGGTCTCTCCTATCATTGCTATGCAGACGACACACAATTAATCTTCTCCTTTCCCCCTTCTGATAACCAGGCGGCGAATCGCATCTCTGCATGTCTGTCAGACATATCAGTGTGGATGACGGATCACCAGCTCAAGCTGAACCTCGGCAAGACGGAGCTGCTCTTCCTCCCGGGGAAGGACTGCCCGTTCCATGATCTCGCCATCACGGTTGACAACTCCCTTGTGTCCTCGTCCCAGAGTGCTAAGAACCTTGGCGTGATCCTGGACAACACCCTGTCGTTCTCCACTAACATCAAGGCGGTGACCCGATCCTGTAGGTTCATGCTCTACAACATTCGCAGAGTACGACCCTGCCTCACACAGGAAGCGGCGCAGGTCCTAATCCAGGCACTTGTCATCTCCCGTCTGGATTACTGCAACTCGCTGTTGGCTGGGCTCCCTGCCTGTGCCATTAAACCCCTACAACTCATCCAGAACGCCGCAGCCCGTCTGGTGTTCAACCTTCCCAAGTTCTCTCACGTCACCCCGCTCCTCCGCTCTCTCCACTGGCTTCCAGTTGAAGCTCGCATCCGCTACAAGACCATGGTGATTGCCTACGGAGCTGTGAAGGGAACGGCACCTCCATACCTTCAGGCTCTGATCAGGCCCTACACCCAAACAAGGGCACTGCGTTCATCCACCACTGGCCTGCTGGCCCCCCTACCTCTGAGGAAGCACAGTTCCCGCTCAGCCCAGTCAAAACTGTTCGCTACTCTGGCACCCCAATGGTGGAACAAGCTCCCTCACGACGCCAGGACAGCGGAGTCAATCACCACCTTCCGGAGACACCTGAAACCCCACCTCTTTAAGGAATACCTAGGATAGGATAAAGTAATCCTTCTAACCCCCCCCCCCCCCCCCCCCCCCCTTAAAAGATTTAGATGCACTATTGTAAAGTGGTTGTCCCACTGGATATCATAAGGTGAATGCACCATTTTGTAAGTCGCTCTGGATAAGAGCGTCTGCTAAATGACTTAAATGTAATGTAAATGTAATGAAAGGAAACACTTTGAAGTTTGTGGAAATGTGAAATTAATGTTGTAAAATATAACAAATTAGATCTGGTAAAGGATAATACAAAGAAAAAAAACACACGTTTTCTATTTATTTCTTTGTTCCATCATCTTTGAAATGCAAGAGAGTCCGTTATATCACTTAGGAGTCTAGGTGCAATTTACATTTTGGCCACTAGATGGCAGCAGCGGGTGTGACAGTTTTAGACTGATCCATTGAACCACTGCAATACTGTTCAAAATATTTGATCAAGTCTGCCTAAATGTGCCGAATTGGTGAATTGATACATTTTCAAGTACATAACTATAGATAATATACAAAATTATATGATAATGCAATTGTTTCATTTACACACTCCCAGGAACGTCATAAATGATGGATAATTAGCTTCCCTACATAAAAGACACTGACCTTCACACATCTAGTTGTTGTTGTTGTGCACTCTCCTCAAACAATAGCATGGTATATGTTCACTGTAATAGCGACAGTAAATTGGACAGTGCAGTTAGATTAAGAAATTAAGCTTTCGGCCCATATAAGACATGTCTATGTCCTGGGAAATTCTAGTGCTACCTCCAACGTCATGCTAATCACATTAGCGCATGTTAGCTCAACCGTCCCGCGGGGGGGGGAATAAGCAATATCCTAAATGTGTCAAGTGCAGTCTGGTGGCTCCTCATTACACACCACAGACCAGCAAATATTATTTACATCATCAACATAAGAATCACTACAAAATGTATTGTATGACCTCTTATTCACTATATTAGGCCCAGCCTTTGGAACTTTGGTTTTCCTAGATACCGCTACTATATTGTGATCACTACATCATATGGATTTGGAAATTGCTTTAAAGGAAATTTCTGCAGCATTAGTAAAGATGTGATCAATACATGTTGACGATTTCGTTCCTGTGCTACTACCCTGGTAGGTTGACTGACAACCTGATCCAGGTTGCAGGCACTAGTTACAGTTTGAAGCTTTTTCTTGACTGGGCAGCTTGATGAAACCCAGTCAATATTTAAATCACCCAGAAAATATGCCACTCTGTTGATATCACATACATTATCAAGCATTTCACACATATTATCCAGATACTGACTGTTAGCACTTGGTGGTATATAGCAACTTGTCAAATAATAGTTCTGCAGGAGGGGTGAAGTCAGGCGCAGGAGACTCAGGTACGTGAAACACGTAGTTACTTTAATGAAGAAAAACAAGTCCAAAATATCAAGCCTACAAGGCAAGGGAAAAAATATTCCAACAAAGGAAGACTAACACAGTCTTGGGAATATAACGGGATGCAGCCCAGCAACCCTAAAGCCAAAACGCTAAATATAAAAGGACCAGAAAAGAAATCCCCCCCCCCAACCTACGTTAACAGACATGAAACAATCCCGCACAACCCCAAACACAAAACAGACAGACTAAATACCCCACTAATTACTAAACACAAAACAGGTGCTACCCTAACCAGACATTACCAAACGAAACAGAAAAGGAAATCGGTGGCAGCTAGTAGGCCGGCGACGACGACCGCCGAGCACTGCCCGAACGGGGAGAGGCGCCACCTGTGGACGTTGTGACACAACTTCCCACAAGAATGGGGTTTAGGTGAGGCAGATTAACCTGTAGCCATATAACTTCAACATGAGATCCTCTCTAAGCTTTAAAGGAATGTGGTTCTGAATATAGACCGCAACACCGCACCGTTTGCATTTCTGTCTTTTCGGTAGATGTTATAACCATGTATTGCTACCACTGTATTATCAAAGGTATTATCTAAGTGAGTTTCAGAGATTGTCAGAACGTGAATGTCATCTATTACAAGCAAGTTATTGACTTCATGAACCTTGTTTCTCCGGCGACATTAATATGGGCTATTTCTAGCACTTTTCTGTGTTGCTTGATTACACAGACTTGGTGCTTGGAGCGACAAGACCAAGGGTCCCAGACCTATCATCGCAAAATTTGAACACTACCAACAATAGGAGCTGATCAAAAGCAGAGGAAGGAGCTAAAAAATAGATAGTTTGTGTGTATGTATTGATATGTTGGCTACGTGTGCATTTAAAAAGAAAATGTCATTGAGCTGTTCTTGTCTGTTAATGTTGTGTATTTTGGCATGTTTTGTGTGGAGCCCAGTTAGAGTAGCAGCTGCTTTTGGAAAAGCTAATGGGGATCCTAATAAAAAAAATTAAAAAGCCAATAACTGTGGCTATAAATGCTACAAAATCAACCTTCTTCACAATGATTGCATCCAGATCACTTGATTGATAAAAAAACATTTGCAACTGGTTGCAGTGCGTCAACTAGAGGTCGACCGATTATGATTTTTCAACGCCGATACCGATACCAATTATTGGAGGACCAAAAAAAAGCCGATACCGATTAATCTGCTGATTTTTTTATTTCTTTATTTGTAATAATGACAATTACAACAATACTGAATGAACACTTATTTGAACTTAATATAATATATCAATAAAATCAATTTAGCCTCAAATAAATAATGAAACATGTTCAATTTGGTATAAATAATGGAAAAACAAAGTGTTGGAGAAGAAAGTAAAAGTGCAATATGTGCCATGTAAAAAAGCTAACGTTTAAGTTCCTTGCTCAGAACATGAGAATATATGAAAGCTGGTGGTTCCTTTTAACATTAGTCTTCAATATTCCCAGGTAAGATGTTTTAGGTTGTAGTTATTATAGGAATTATAGGACTATTTCTCTCTATACGATTTGTATTTCATATACCTTTGACTATTGGATGTTCTTATAGGCACTTTAGTATTGCCAGTGTAACAGTATAGCTTCCGTCCCTCTCCTCGCTCCTACCTGGGCTCGAACCAGGAACACATCGACAACAGCCACCCTCGAAGCAGCATTACCCATGTAGAGCAAGGGAAACAACTACTCCAAGTCTCAGAGCGAGTGATGTTTGAAACGCTATTAGCTTGCACCCGGCTAACTAGCTAGCCATTTCACATCGGTTACACCAGCCTAATCTTGGGAGTTGACAGGCTTGAAGTCATAAACAGCGCAATGCATTGCAAACGGCTGTTTGAATGAATGCGTACGAGCCTGCTGCTGCCTACCATCGCTCAGTCAGACTGCTCTATCAAATCATAGACTTAATTATAACATAATAACACACAGAAATACGAGCCTTAGAACATTAATATGGTTGAATCCGGAAACTATCATCTCGAAAACAAAACGTTTTTCCTGTCAGTGAAATACGGAACCGTTCCGTATTTTATCTAACGGGTGGCATCCCTAAGTCTAAATATCCCTGTTACATTGCACAACCTTCAATGTTATGTCATAATTACGTCAAATTCTGGCAAATTAGTTCGCAACGAGCCAGGCGGCCCAAACTGTTGCATATACCCTGACTGTGTGCAATGAACGCAAAATGACACAATTTCACCTGGTTAATATTGCCTGCTAACCTGGATTTCTTTTAGCTAAATATGCAGGTTTAAAAATATATACTTCTGTGTATTGATTTTAAGAAAGGCATTGATGTTTATGGTTAGGTACAGTCGTGCAACGATTGTGCTTTTTTCGCAAATACGCTTTTGTTAAATCATCCCCCGTTTGGCGAAGTCGACTGTCTTTGTTAGGAAGAAATAGTCTTCACAGTTCGCAACGAGCCAGGCGGCCCAAACTGCTGCATATACCCTGACTCTGTTTGCAAGAGAAGTGACACATTTTCCCTAGTTAAAATAAATTCATGTTAGCAGGCAATATTAACTAAATATGCAGGTTTAAAAATATATACTTGTGTATTGATTTTAAGAAAGGCATTGATGTTTATGGTTGGAGCAACGTGTACCTAAGCGATTATATGCAACGCAGGACAGGCTAGATAAACTAGTAATATCATCAACCATGTGTAGTTAACTAGTGATTATGATTGATTGATTGTTTTTTTATAAGATAAGTTTAATGCTAGCTAGCAACTTACCTTGGCTTCTTACTGCATTCGCGTAACAGGCAGGCTCCTCGTGGAGTGCAATGTAAAGCAGGTGGTTAAAGCGTTGGACTAGTTAACCGTAAGGTTGCAAGATTGAATCCCCGAGCTGACAAGGTAAAAATCTGTCGTTCTGCCCCTGAACAAGGCAGTTAACCCACCGTTCCTAGGCTGTCATTGAAAATAAGAATGTGTTCTTAACTGACTTGCCTAGTTAAATAAAGGTAAAAATAAAATAAAAAATTGGCCAAATCGACGTCCAAAAATACCGATTTCCGATTGTTATGAAAACTTGAAATCGGCCCTAATTAATCGGCCATTCCGATTAATCTATTGACCTCTAGCGTCAACAGCCATATCTTCTACAGCTATTGCTCCTTCAACTCTCTTCACCGTCTCCACGAGGACTAAGTTACTGCTAAGCAACATGTTGCAAGAGGAAGAAACTGGCGGGATTTCAGGGTTTGCGACTCCAAGTTCAACGGGCTCTGGCACAAACACGGACAGGCCAGTGGCTAGTGCTGACGCATTTCGCATTAGTCCCCCAGAGAATTTTGATTGTATGGACATTCAAAACTGGCCGAAATGGATCAGGCGTTTTGAAAGGTACAGGGTAGCATCAGGTTTAAACGTGAAAAATTTGGCATTTCAAGTTAATGCACTGATCTACTCTATGGGTGATGAAGCCGAGGATATATTAAATGCTTCAACGTTGACTGAGGAAGAGAAACTTAACTACAGTGCCGTTAAAGGCTGTTTTGAAACGCATTTTGAAGGGAGACACAACATTATATTTGAGAGAGCTAGGTTTAACATGTGCAAACAGGAGCAGGGTGAAACCACCGACAGTTTTATCACAGCTGTTCACAAACTAGCAGAACATTGTCAGTTTGGAGCGCTCAGGGAAGAGCTGATCCGAGATCGGATTGTAGTGGGAATAAGAAATATATCACTTTCTGAAAAGTTACAGTTGGATTCCCAGCTTACCTTGTCCAAAGCTGTAAACCAGGTTAGGCCGAGTGAGGCAGTAAAAAGACAGCAGCTCCTTGCAGAGCAAAGAGAGTGAGGAAATAAATGCATTTTCATACCGAGCTAAAAAAAAACGGAGGGGAACACGGAACGGAGACAGACGTGGAGAAAACAATCACAGACAGCACCAGTAGCTAGTTCAAGTGTTTGTCGCAAATGTGGGAAATCCCATTTCAACAGATGGAAAGATTGCCCAGCAAAGGATGCGGAATGCAGGAAATGTCACAGGAGAGGACACTTTTCAGCTGTCTGTCGATTAACGCAAATGCATGAGGTCTCAGAGGAGGCACAGCAGGACAGCATCTTTCTGGGAGAAGTAAGGGAAAACAAGGCTAGCTGGCATTCAGACATTAAACTCAATGGGGAGGTTGTGTCATTTAAACTAGACACTGGGGCAGCAGTGACAGCTATCCCAACTAGGCTGCATAGCTATAGCAGAGATGGCCCTTTGCTCTCTACAAACAAAAAACTGTACGGGCCCAGTAATAAGATTTTACCAGTGGTAGGGCAGTTGTTGATTAAACTGGAGAGTAAAGACAAAAGTGCCATCCAGCCTGTCTTCGTCATTGACTCTCTAGCCAGACCGTTGCTGGGGCTGCCAGCAATTGAAGCATTGTAACTCATTGAGAGCGCGAGTGAACTGGAGGACCCAGGTGAGGTTTTCAAAAATAAATTCCCAAAAGTGTTTTCTGGTCTAGGAAGGATAGAAGGTGACTACCATATCCGCCTGAAAGAGGATGCTGTCCCCTATGCCCTTACCACCCCCCGCCGTGTGCCTATCCCTTTATTGGCCAGAGTAAAGGAAGATGGAAGAAATTGGGGCGGTGTCTAAAATAGAGAGTCCCACAGATTGGTGTGGTGGGATGGTAGTGGTCCCAAAAGCCAATGGGGGACATGAGGATCTGTGTGGACATGACTAACTTGAATGAGGCACTCTGCAGAGAGAGACACATCTTACCATTAGTGGAGCAGTCACTGGCTCAGTTGGATGGCTCACAAGTCTTCACAAAGCTGGATGCCCGCTCAGGTTTCTGGCAGATACCGCTGTCATCAGAGAGTAGGGCGCTCACAACGTTTATAACACCGTTTGGCCGATACTGTTTTAATGTTTTGCCATTTGGAATCGCTTTCGGTCCTGAGCATTTCCAAAGACACATGTCCCAGCTGTTGGATGGGCTGAGTGGCGTCAGAGTCCACGCGGACGATGTGCTCGTGTGGGGAAGGGACAGAGCAGAACATGATGTAAGGCTCACAGCAGTTCTGACCAGACTCCAGGAGACTGGCTTGACACTAAATGAAAATTGCACTTTTGCACAGTCAGAGGTCTTGTTCTTGGGACACAAAATCAGTGCAGCTGGAATAGAGCCAGACCCAGAGAAGATCAGCGCCATCACAGATATGCCCAGACCCCAGGATGTGGCTGAAGTCAGGACCTTCTTAGGCATGGCCACATATGTGGGTAAGTGCCTCCCACAGTTTTCAGATACAACCAAACCCCTGAGAGACTTACTAGCCAAAGAGAATGACTGATCATGGGGTCACATGCAACAGGTGGCGTTTGACAAAATCAAAGGAGACCTGGCCTCACAGAGAGTGCTGGCCCAGTACTGTCCCCACGCTAAGACAAAGGTATCAGCAGATGCATCATCCTTTGGGCTAGGGGCGGTCCTCACACAGATGCAGGACAACATGGAGTGGCTCAGCCAATACTTTATTGGCCTGCAGTTTACAGCAGAGACTGACCACAAACCACTGTTGGCTCTGTTAGGGACAAAAAAAAAATGTTTAGATAATACTACAGTCAACACTGCACTAGGACTGTTGTCCAAAACTGGTGTTAGTTGCAGAAGTAATAAACGAAGAATACAAGTTGGATTGGGAGAACGTGATGAAAGATGTGATAAACAGATAATTGCAAGAGAGAACAATGTCCATGTCAATCAAGCATATTTGTAACAAAGTCAAAGTTCACTGCCTGCCATAAACAGCCCGTGGACACGTATTACACACTCCTTGAAAACGTTTCACATTACAGGGTCAGGAACATAGTTTGTTCATATAGACTCGAGCTGCTCTCTAGTAGATTTAACAGCAAGACCCTATTGACATTGCCTGTGATTTTAAGCAGTAGGCCTCTCTACCAGCCAGAGGACACAAAATTCCAGGTGGACACTAAGATTTCAGCAATTGGGAAACTCACAAAAGTTAGAAAATATGCCTCCAAGTTTGACAGCTGCACTGCAAGAGTGGGAAAGTCTAGAGAAAGAGTATCATCAGATTCAGGTGAGATTTCAGATCCTATTCTAATACAAATCAAATCAAATGTTATTTGTCACATGCGCCGAATACAACGGGTGTAGAATACCTTGAAACGCTTACTTACACAGTTACATAGTGTTACATACAGTAATCACAGTGGTTCATCAAGAAGAATCATTAGAATAGATGTAATAGGCTATACATTATTGTCAGTATCTTCTATATTGATATGATGATTAACATTTCGTTACCAGGAGAGCCAACGGCTATACTTGCAGAAACTAGATGAAGTTTCCAAGCTGCAGAGCAATTGCTCTTCGTCTATCTCCCACCATCGGAGTAGACTGAAGGACATGTCTCAGTTAATGAAGAAGTAAGTTAATGGACACGCATACACACGCTCACACACACACACACACCTTTGCTCTCCTCGCTTTCTCTAAACGGTTTCATGCACCCTAACACACTGTTTTTCAAGGCCCTCTATCCATCCTTTATAAACAGATGCAATAAGGAGAGACTGACAGAGGAGGATGTAAAAACCTTGGATGAAATCAAGGAGCACATCAAGGCAAGACCCAACACTTTCTTTGAAATGGAGGCTTTCCTTCCAAAGAAAAATGGGTATGAGTGTCACTACATTAAAAACATTATTTCACAGGTCTCAGGGGAGGGACATGTGAAAGAGTTGTTGGCTGTTTTCCTATTCTGAGGATTTATACGTTTCAATGACTAGTTAAATAAAACAATTCTCATTCATATCTCACAAACTACAGGCTGTATCTCAATCTTGTTCTGGGCAATGTAAGCGTGACTCTTCTGAGCAAACAGTCAAAGTAAGTAGCTTCCACTTCAATGGATTTGTTAACTCTTAGAAATTTGAACATACTGTACTACTTATCTAGTGAACCATAAACCGAGTTGTTGTTCTATTCCAAATGTCCCCATCAGATGGAGCTGATAATTAACAAATCATAAATTATCTTTCAACAGATGGCAACAGAGTGACTTTGCATGATTAGAAAAATGTTTCTTCCTCCTCAGATTTGCCTACAAAGATGAATATGAGAAATTCAAGCTGTACCTCACAGTTATACTGCTCCTATTCACCTTCATGTGTTATTTCTTTGTGAGCTACAGGTAAGCTTGAACAGCTATGAATAAGCCCACAAAATCTTCATAATTGTGACTTGAAAAATGGAAAGTTTTATTCCAACACTATACAGTGTATATCCATTTTCAGAATTGTTGGTAAATTAGCTTTTATTGTTTAAAGAACCTATGGAAGAGATTGGTGTGTTTTTCAACGTCATGGCATGGGGTTGTTCAATGACAAACATGTATTTGTTTGAAATCTATCACTTGATGGTTTCATTTCAGAAAGACAAATAATCATGTTTTGTTGCAAAATGCTATATACTGTATCTGCCTCACGCTCTGAGAAACAAGTAGTGATGCTAGGTTTTACACAGTCAAATGTGACAAAGAACAACATTTTTTTATAAATAACAAATACAAATGATACATTTGTGACATCAATATATATATTTTTTAATGTAAATAAAAATAACAATACAGTCATATGAGATCTGTATGTAAAATATTTACATTTTAGTCATTTAGCAGATGCTCTTATCCAAAATGAGCGACTTACAGTTAGTGCATTTATCTTAAGATAGCTAGGTGAGACAACCACATATCACAGTCAAATATACAAGATACAAACATTCCATTTCACCTAAACAATGGCTATATAGCGATTTGCAACAAAACCCATTTTAATACACATCTAAAATCTATTCATAAAAAAATCTGAGAACAGTAATACTTTGCACACACATGAAGGTACCCATAAGCAATCATATGTCATTCAACCCTGTCTAGTGTCTGAATCTCTCTCTCTCTCTGTGTGTGTGTGTGTGCGTGTGTGTGTGTGTTTGTGTGCGCGCATGTTTGTTTGTGTGTCTGTACCCTGTCTAGATTGGTTGACGCAATCCTCAATTTCTTGCTGGTGTGGTACTACTGCACCCTCACCATACGGGAGAGCATCCTCATCAGCAACGGGTCCAGGTAGGCCCATCAGTCTTCAGACCTAATCCCTGGCTAGAGATACATTCTTACACTGCTCAACCGTAAATGACTTTGGCAAAATAGTAACTACTGCCTCCCGAGTGGCCCAGCGGTCACTACAGACCCGGGTTCGAGACCCATGAGGCGGTGCACAATTGGCCCAGCGTTGTCCGGGTTAGGGGAGGGTTTGGCCGGCCGGGATGTCCTTGTCCCATCACGCTCTAGCGACTCCTGTTGCGGGCCGGGAGCTTGCATGCTGACATTGTCGCCAGTTGTACGGTGTTTCCTCTGACTCATTGGAGCGGCTGGCTTCCAGGTTAAGCGGGCAGTGTGTCAAGAAGCAGTGTGGCTTGGCAGGGTTGTGTTTCAGAGGACTTATGGCTCTCGACCTTCAACTCTCCCGAGTCCGTACGGGAGTTACAGCGATGGGATAAGACTGTAACTACCAATTGGGGAGAAGTTAAAAAAATATATATATAAAATAGTAACTACTACAGTATGATGCATTTATAAAAGTACTCACTCTTCATATTAGCCTATTCTGATTATTTTCTTGTTGTATTTGGTTGATGTTTCAGGATCAAAGGCTGGTGGGTTTTCCACCATTACGTCTCAGCCTTTCTGTCTGGAGTCATGCTGACATGGTGAGAAAACTCAGGAAGCGCTTGTTTCCAATAGTTGATCACACACCAACCACATTGTAGGTTTTTTCATAGGCAGTTTCCATTTCAAGCAAGGGTATGATAGATGGCAAACAATAGAATCCGGTTTGCATCCAGTTTCTATTGTCAACATGTTAAGTTACTGCAGTGGGATAAATCAGGGTCACACTTAGTGTTTCTTGGTAGTCTTAAACAAATCTACTTTGAAACAAAAGTATACCCCTCACACACATGGTTATGGGCTTAAAAAAAGAAGACACCTGTACCATGTCAGATATAGAGTTGAAATGTATTCCATTTTGAGTTTGCATCCCAATATTACACTTTATATTCGTCACAGAAGATTTAAATATAACAAAACCGTTTCACATAGAAACACCGAATTTATTTAAATAATGTTTATTAATTACGAATTTATGACAAATATTAGTAACATTCCACCTATGAGGCCACTAGAGGACGATCTAGTCATTTGACTGCAGGAAAGGGGTACGCACTTTTCACAACACCCAAAGTCACTTAACATACACAAAAAATCAGCAGGATATAAAGCAATAAAATCACATATTACATAAGTAAGTACAGTACCACTCAAAAGTTTGGACACACCTTCTCATTTAAGGGTTTTTCTTTATTTTTACTATTTTCTACATTGTAGAATAATAGTGAAGATATCAAAACTATGAAACAACACATAAGTAATCATGTAGTAACCAAAAAAGTGCAGGGTTGGGGAGTAACAGATTACAAAAAAGTGTTAAACAAATCAAAATGTATTTTAGATTTTAGACACAACAAAGTAGCCACCCTTTGCCTTGATGACAGCTTTGCACACTCTTGGCATTCTCTCAACCAGCTTCACATGAAATGCTTTCCCAACAGTCTTGAAGGAGTTCCCACATATGTTGCTTTTCCTTCAATCTGCAGTCCAACTCATTCCAACCCATCTCAATTGGGTTGAGGTCGGGTGATTGTGGAGGCCAGGTCATCTGATGCAGCACTCAATCACTATCATTCTTGGTCAAATAGCCCTTACACACCCTGGAGGTGTATTGGGTCATTGTCCTGTTGAAAAACAAATGATCAGTGCAAACCAGATGGGATGGATTATTGCTGCAGAATGCTGTGGTAGCCATGTTGGTTAAGTGTACCTTGAATTCTATATAAATCACTGACAGTGTCACCAGCAAAGCACCACCACACCATCCTCCTCCATGCTTCACGGTGGGAACCACACATGCAGAGATCATCCGTTCACCTACTCTGCGTCTCACAAAGACTCGGTGGTTAGAACAAAAAATCTCAAATTTGGACTCATCAGACCAAAGGACAGATTTCCACCGGCCTAATGTCCATTGCTCGTGTTTCTTGGCCCAAGCAAGTCTCTTCTTATTGGTGTCCTTTAGTAGTGGTTTATTTGCAGTAATTCGACCATGAAGACCTGATTCACGCAGTCTCTGAACAGTTGATGTTGAGATGTTTCTGTTACTTGAACTCTTGCATTTATTTGGGCTGCAATTTGAGGTGCAGTTAACTTTAATGAACTTATCCTCTGCAGCAGAGGTAACTCAAGGTCTTCCATTCCTGTGGCAGGCCTCATAAGAGCCAGTTTCATCATATTGCTTGATGGTTTTTGCGACTGCATTTGAAAAAAGTTGACTGACCTTCATGTCTTGAAGTAATGATGGACTGTTTTTTCTCTTTGCTTATTTGAGCTGTTCTTGCCATAATATGGACTTGGTCTTTTACCAAATAGGGTTATCTTCTGTATACCACCCCTACCTTGTCACATCACAACTGATTGGCTCAAATGCTTTAAGAAGGAAAGAAATTCCACAAATTAACTTTTAACAAGGCACACCTGTTAAATTAAATGCATTCCAGGTGACTACCTCAGGAAGCTGGTTGATAGAATGCCAAGAGTGTGCAAAGCTGTCATCAAGGCAAAGGGTGGCTACTTTGAAGAATCTCAATTATAAAATATATTTTGATTTGTTTAACACTTTTTTGGTTACAACATGATTCCATGTGTGTTATTTCAAAGTTTTGATGTCTTCACTATTATTCTACAATGTAGAAAATAGTCAAAATGAAGAAAAACCCTTGAATGAGTAGTTGTGTCCAAACTTTTGACTGGTACTGTATATAAAAGTGCACTAAACATAAGGACAGACGGACCATGGAGAACACTAAACATGATGACAGACTAACCAGGGAAGTGAACTAGACAGAAGATAAAAGCTAAGACAGAGAATCTGGGTAAGCCTGTGTGAAGAAGGTTTGGATAGGTGTATGGATTGTGAGGTCCTGACATGGAGAGGGAGTTCCAGAGTTGGGGAACTACAGTTCTAAAAAAAACCTGGTCTCCCATAGAGTGGAGCGTGGTGTGAAGGATGGTGAGGAGGCCAGTGTCCGAGGAGTGCAGTGAACAGGTGGGAGTGTAGGGATGCAGGAGGTCAGTAACGTATGTGGGCGCCAGTCCATTTGAGTGCTTTGTAGGTGAGCATTAGCAATATAAAGATGATCCTGTATTAAACTGTCAGCCAGTGAAGTTCAACAGTATACAGTATATAATAGAGTACACTGTATTTAAAAGTCATTGTCTGATGTCTCTTAGGCCTGATGGATACCTGTACCAGAATTTCAGGAACCAATTCCTCGCCTTTTCTTTGTATCAAAGTAAGCTTTCGTACTTAAAAAAAACAAGGAATATATTAGTGTTACAACAATTACAAGTAACTGTCGAGTTTAAAAAATGTCAACCGTGTGTGTGTGTGTGTGTGTGTGTGTGTGTGTGTGTGTGTGTGTGTGTGTGTGTGCGCGCATGCGCATCACAGGCATGGTTCACTGTATGCAGTACTACTATCAGAGCGGCTGTCTGTACAGACTAAGAACCCTGGGAGAAAGACACAACATGGACCTGACTGTGGGTGAGACACAATGTAATAATTACAATGACCCTCCATGTTATAGCTACATAGTTACAGATACATTTGTTTACGTCTATGCTGTGTCCATCTATCTTTTAGAAGGATTTCAGTCCTGGATGTGGCAAGGGCTGACATTTCTTCTGCCCTTCCTGTTTTTTGGTCATGTGAGTATGGGATCTGGCTGTGGGATTCCCCTCAGCTCAGCATTAGTTGAGCTGGAGTTAGTTTGCTTTGTCACATATATAATGCTGAGTCACATTGAGGCTACTTTGTTGTTGCATAGGAATTGCATAATAAATCACACATACAGTGCCTACAAAATGTAATCACACCCATTGACCTTTTTTCCACATTTTGTTGTTTTACAAAGTGGGATTAAAATGGATTCCATTTAATCTACACAAAAATGTGAACATTTATAAAACATGAATGTAAAATAAAATCTTGATTAGATAAATCAAATGTTACTGGTCACGTACACATACTTTGCAGATGTTATCGCAGGTGCAGAAAAATCGTGTTTCTAGCTCCAACAGTGCAGTAATACCTAACAATACAATATGCACAAATCCCCAAAATAAAAAAGGAATAATTATGAGAATGAGCAGTGTTAGAGTCCAGAATATGAATATATACAGTTGAAGTCGGAAGTTGACATACACTGTCACGGCTGTTCGAAGGAGCGGACCAAAATGCAACGAGTTCGTAGTTCCACATATTTATTCAAACGTGAAACTGAATGCAATACACAAAATACTTGACACAAAAACGACAAACCGTGACGCAGAGAGGAAAACACACTACTCAAAAGATAATAACCCACAAACAACAATGGGAAAAACCCCTACTTAAATATGATCTCTAATCAGAGGCAATGAGGATCAGCTGCCTCAAATTAGAGATCAACCCCAAACAATCCCAACATAGAAAAAGACAAACTAGAACTTAAACATAGAAATAGAAAACATAGAACAACCAAAAACACCCCCTGTCACGCCCTGCCCTACTCTACTATAGAAAATGACATCTTACCAGGGCCAGGACATGACATACACCTTAGCCAAATACATTTAAACTCAGTTTTTCACAATTCCTGACATTTAATCCTCGTAAAAATTCCCTGTCTTAGGTCAGTTAGGATCACTACTTTATTTTAAGAATGTGAAATGTCAGAATAATAGTTGAGAGAATGATTTATTTAATATTTTATTTATTTCTTCATATTCCCAGTGGGTCAGAAGTTTACATACACTCAATTAGAATTTGGTAGCGTTGCCTTTAAATTGTTTAACTTGGGTCAAACGTGTCGGGTAGCCTTCCACAAGCTTTCCACAATAAGTTGGGTGAATTTTGTCCCATTACTCCTGACAGAGCTGGTGTAACTGAGTCAGGTTTGTAGGCCTCCTTGCTAGCACACGCTTTTTCAGTTCTGCCCACAAATTTTCTATAGGATTGAGGTCAGGGCTTTGTGATGGCCACTCCAATACCTTGACTTTGTTGTCCTTAAGCTATTTTGCCACAACTTTGGAAGTATGCTTGGGGTCATTGTCCATTTGGAAGACCCATTTATGACCAAGCTTTAACTTCCTAAGTGATGTCTTGAGATGTTGCTTCAATATATCCAAATAATTTTCTGTCCTCATGATGCCATCTATTTTGTGAAGTGCACCAGTCCCTCCTGCAACAAAGCACCCCCACAACATGATGCTGTCACCCCTGTGCTTCACGGTTGAGATGGTGTTCTTTGGCTTGCAAGCCTCCCCCTTTTTCTTCCAAACATAACGATGGTCATTATGGCCAAACAGTTCTATTTTTGTTTCATCAGACCAGAGGACATTTCTCCAAAAAGTACAATCTTTGTCCCCATGTGCAGTTGCAAACCGTAGTCTGGCTTTTTTATGGCGGTTTTGAAGCAGTGGCTTCTTCCTTGCTGAGTGGCCTTTCAGCTTATGTCAATATAGGACTTGTTTCACTGTGGATATAGATACTTTTGTACCTGTTTCCTCCAGCATCTTCAAAAGGTCCTTTGCTGTTGTTCTGGGATTGATTTGCACTTCTCGTACCAAATCTGTCTGTAAACAATTGTTGGAAAAAGTACTGGTGTCATGCACAAAGTAGATGTCCTAACCGACTTGCCAAAACTATAATTTGGTAACAAGAAATTTGTGGAGTGGTTGAAAAACGAGTTTTAATGACTCCAACCTAAGTGTATGTAAACTTCCGACTTCAACTGTATGTATATGATGTGTGTATGTGTGTATAGACATTACGGGCAGTATATGAATAGAAAAGATGTGGACAGCAGTAGTTATAGGATGAGCCTTGACTAGAATACAGTATTTACATATGAAGAGGGTAAAACAGTGTGCAAACATTATTAAAGTTACCAGTGTTCAATGACTATGTACATAGGGCAGCAAGTATTCACCCCCCTAAGACAATACATTAGAAACATCTTTGGCATTAATTACAACTGTGGCTCTTTTGGGGTAAGTATAATGACACAGACACAGATGCAGGCACAGGAGGCAGATGGTTCGAGTCTCAGATATTTATTGTACAAAAGGGGCAGGCAAGAGGCAGGTTGAGGACAGGCAAAAGTTAATAAACCAGGTCAGCGTTCCAAACGGTACAGGCCAGCAGGCAGGCTCGAGGTCAGGTCAGGCGGGCTTAGTCTCAGGGCAGGCAAGAGGTTAGAACCAGGAGGACTAGGAAAAACAGAGACTAGGAAAAACCAGGAGCTCGGTTGCCAAGACAAGATGAACTGGCAACAGACAAACAGAGAACACAGGTATAAATACACTGGGGAAGATGGGTGACACCTGGAGGGGGTGGAGACAAGCACAAAGACAGGTGAAACAGATCAGGGTGTGACAGGTAAGTCTCTAAGAGCTTTGCACACCAGGATTGTACAATATTTGCCCATTATTCTTTAAAAAATTATTCAATCTCTGTTAACTTCTATGGGCTAGGTGGGACGTTAGCGTCCCACTCTATTCAACAGCCAGTGGAATCGCGTGGCGCGAAATACAAATACCTCAAAAATGCTATAACTTCAATTTCTCAAACATATGACTATTTTACACCATTTGAAAGATAAGACTCTCGTTAATCCAACCACGTTGTCCGATTTCAAAAAGGCTTTATAGCGAAAGCAAAACATTAGATTATGTCAGGAGAGTACCCAGCCAGAAATAATCAGACACCCATTTTTCAAGCTAGCATAGAATGTCACATAAACCCAAATCCCAGCTAAATGCAGCACTAACCTTTGATGATCTTCATCAGATGACACTCCTAGGACATTATGTTATACAATACATGCATGTTTTGATCAATCAAGTTCATATTTATATCAAAAACCAGCTTTTTACATTAGAATGTGATGTTCAGAACTAGCATACCCACCGAAGACTTCCGGTGAATTTACTAAATTACTCATGATAAACGTTGACAAAATACATAACAATTATTTTAAGAATTATAGATACAGAACTCCTTTATGCAAACGCTATGTCAGATTTTAAAATAGCTTTTCGGCGAAAGCACATTTTGCAATATTCTGAGTACATAGCTCAGCCATCACGGCTAGCTAATTTGACACCCACCAAGTTTGGGGCAACCTAAACTCAGAATTACTATTAGAAAAATTGGATTACCTTTGCTGTTCTTCGTCAGAATGCACTCCCAGGACTTCTACTTCAACAACATGTAACGCCCTGGCCATAGAGAGGGGTTTTTTGTTCTTTATTTTGGTTAGGCCAGGGTGTTACATTGGGTGGGCGTTCTATGTTCTTTTTCTATGTTTTTGTATTTCTTTGTTTTGGGCCGTGTGTGGCTCCCAATCAGGCACAGCTGAAGTTCATTGTTGTTGATTGGGAGTCACACATAAGTGCATGTTTTTCCGTTGGGGTTTTGTGGGTAATTGTTTCTGTTAGTGTTTGCACCTGACAGGACTGTTTTGGCTGTCAGTTTTTCTTGTTTTCTTGGAGAGCAGCATGATGGACTCATGGACGTGGGAACAAATACTGGACGGAGAGGGACCATGGACTCAGGCTGGGGAGTATCGCCTCCCGCAGTGGGAGATCGAAGCGGCGAGAGCGGAGAGGCGATGGTATGAGGAGAGGGAGCGCAACAGGCATGAGAGGCAGCCCCAAGATTTTTTTTTGGGGGGGGGGCACACGGGACAGTCGGCGGTGCCGAGGTCGGAACCAGAGCCAGTCTGGTTGACGTTGGAGGTGAGGGAAGGGTGCGAAGCAGAGACAGTGAAGGAGTTGATGGGGAGATTGGAGGAGAGAGAGATGAGAGAGCTGCTGGTTTGGTGCATAAGGCACGGCATTCGCCCTACGGAGCGTGTCAGTGAATTGATGTCACCTGAGTCAGTTCTCCATACTCGTCCTGCGCCCAGAAACAGGCCTCCTGCATGTCTTCCAAGCCCTGCACGTCCTGTGCCTACGCCCAGAACCAGGCCTCCTGCATGTCTTCCCATCCTGGTCAAGCCCGTGCCTCCTCCTCGGACCAGTCCTCCAGTGGGTTTCCCCATCTTGGTTAAGCCTGTGCCTCCTCCTCGGACCAGGCCTCCAGTGGGTCTCCCCATCATGGTCTGTCCTGTGCCTGCTCCACGGACCAGGCCTCCAGTGGGTCTCCCCATCCTGGTCAGTCCTGTGCCTCCTCCTAGGACCAGGCCACCAGTGGGTCTCCCCATCCTGGTCCGTCCTGTGCCACCTCCCAGAGCCGCCCGCCAGTCAGGAGCTGCCAGAGTGGCCCGCCTGTTCGGAGCTGCCAGAGTGGCCCGCCTGTTCGGAGCTGCCAGAGTGGCCCGCCTGTTCGGAGCTGCCAGAGTGGCCCGCCTGTTCGGAGCTGCCAGAGTGGCCCGCCTGTTCGGAGCTGCCAGAGTGGCCCGCCTGTTCGGAGCTGCCAGAGTGGCCCGCTTGTCCGGAGCGGCCAGAGTGGCCCGCCTGTCCGGAGCTGCCAGAGTGGCCCGCCTGTCCGGAGCTGCCAGAGTGGCCCGCCTGTCCGGATCTGCCAGAGTGGCCCGCCTGTCCGGATCTGCCAGAGTGGCATGCCTGTCCGTATCTGCCATCGCCACCCGCCAGCCGGGCGCAGCCAGGGTCGTCCGCCAGCCGGGCGCAGCCATCGCCGCCCGCCAGCCGGGCGCAGCCAGGGTCATCCGCCAGTCGGGCGCAGCAAGGGTCGCCTGCCAGCCGGGCGCAGCCTTCGCCGCCCGCCAGCCGGGCGCAGCAAGGGACACCCGCCAGCCGGGCGCAGCCATCGCCGCCCGCCAGCCGGGCACAGCCAGGGTCGTCTGCCAGCCGGGCGCAACAAGGGTCGCCCACCAGACCTTCGGCGCGGCCAGGTGCACCACCTAAGAGGGCGACGCCAAGGGTGGGGCAGAGGCCACGTCCCGCACCTGAGCCGCCGCCATAAGAAGGCCCACCCGGACCCTCCCATTCAGTGTCAGGTTTTGCGGCCGGAGTCCGCACCTTGGGGGGAGGGGTACTGTAATGCCCTGGCCATAGAGAGGGGTTTTTTGTTCTTTATTTTGGTTAGGCCAGGGTGTTACATTGGGTGGGCGTTCTATGTTCTTTTTCTATGTTTTTGTATTTCTTTGTTTTTCCGTTGGGGTTTTGTGGGTAATTGTTTCTGTTAGTGTTTGCACCTGACAGGACTGTTTTGGCAGTCAGTTTTTCTTGTTTTTGTATAGTGTTCTCTTCGTTGTATTAAAATTCAAGATGAACACCAACTCCGCTGCACCTTGGTCTACTTCCACAGACAGTCGTTACACAACAAATGTTGTTTTGGTTCCAAATAATCCATAGTTATATCCAAATACCTCCGTTTTGTTCGTGCGTTCAGGTCACTAACAGAAGGGTAACGTGCGAGCGCATTTCGTGACAAAAAATGTACTTAGAAGCATGTCAAACGCTGTTTAAATTCTCTAGGGCCAGTGGGACGATTTCGTCCCACCTACGTAACAGCCAGTGGAATCCCGTGGTGCGTTATTCAAATACCTTAGAAATGCTATTACTTCAATTTCTCAAACATATGACTATTTTACACTATTTTAAAGACAAGACTCTCGTTAATCTAACCACACTGTCCGATTTCAAAAAGGCTTTACAACGAAAGTAAAACATTAGGTTATGTCAGCAGAGTACCCAGCCAGAAATAATCAGACACCCATTTTTCAAGCTAGCATAGAATGTCACATAAACCCAAATCACAGCTAAATGCAGCACTAACCTTTGATGATCTTCATCAGATGACAATCTTAGGACATTATGTTATACAATACATGCATGTTTTGTTCAATCAAGTTCATATTTATATAAAAAAAACAGCTTTTTACATTAGCATGTGACGTTCAGAACTAGCATACCCCCCGCAAACTTCCGGTGAATTTACTAAATTACCAGAGTGGCCCGCCTGTCCGGATCTGCCAGAGTGGCCCGCCTGTCCGGATCTGCCAGAGTGGCCCGCCTGTCCGGATCTGCCAGAGTGGCCCGCCTGTCCGTATCTGCCATCGCTGCCCGCTAGCCGGGCGCAGCCAGGGTCGTCCGCCAGCCGGGCGCAGCCATCACCGCCCGCCAGCCGGGCGCAGCAAGGGACACCCGCCAGCCGGGCGCAGCCATCGCCGCCCGCCAGCCGGGCGCAGCCAGGGTCATCCGCCAGCCGGGCGCAGCAAGGGTCGCCTGCCAGCCGGGCGCAGCCTTCGCCGCCCGCCAGCCGGGCGCAGCAAGGGACACCCGCCAGCCGGGCACAGCCATCGCCGCCCGCCAGCCGGGCGCAGCCAGGGTCGTCCGCCAGCCGGGCGCAACAAGGGTCGCCCACCAGACATTCGGCGCGGCCAGGTGCGCCACCTAAGAGGGCGACGCCAAGGGTGGGGCAGAGGCCACGTCCCGCACCTGAGCCGCCGCCGTAAGAAGGCCCACCCGGACCCTCCCATTCAGTGTCAGGTTATAGATACAGAACTCCTCTATGCACTCGCTATGTCCGATTTTAAAATAGCTTTCCGGTGAAAGCACATTTTGCAATATTCTAAGTAGATAGCCCGGCATCACAGGGCTAGCTATTTAGACACCCAGCAAGTTTAGCCCTCACCAAAGTCAGATTTACTATAAGAAAAATTTTATTACCTTTGCTGTTCTTCATCAGAATGCACTCCCAGGACTTCTACTTCAATAACAAATGTTGGTTTGGTCCCAAATAATCCATAGTTATATCCAAATAGCGGTGTTTTGTTTGTGCGTTCAAGACACTATCCGAAAGGGTAAATAAGGGTTACGCGCCCAACGCGTTTCGTGACAAAGAATTTTTAAATATTCCATTACCGTACTTCGAAGCATGTCAACCGCTGTTTAAAATCTATTTTTATGCCATTTTTCTCGTAAAAAAGTGATAATATTCCGACCGGTAATCTGTGTTTTAGTACAAAGTGAGAGAAACTAAAAACATGGTGTCGCCCCGTGCACGCGCCTCAGCTCATTGTCCTCTGATAGACCACTTAACCAAAGGCGCTAAAGTTTTTCAGCCAGCAGCTGGAATTACATCGTTCAGCTTTTTCCCGGGTTCTGAGAGCCTATGGGAGCCGTAGGAAGTGTCACGTTACAGCCAAGATCCTACATTTTCAATAAACAGAGCCAAGAAGCCCAAGGAATGGTCAGAGAGGGTACTTCCTGTACAGAATCTTCTCAGGTTTTTGCCTGCCATATGAATTCTGTTATACTCACAGACACCATTCAAATAGTTTTAGAAACTTTAGGGTGTTTTCTATCCAAAGCCAATAATTATATGCATATTCTAGTTTCTGGGCAGTAGTAATAACCAGATTAAATCGGGTACGTTTTTTATCCGGCCGTGTAAATACTGCCCCCTAGCCCTAACAGGTTAAAATCAATTTTTATGCTATTTTTCTCGTAAAATAGCGATAATATTCCAACTGGACAACGTTGTATTCATTCAAAGAGTGAAAGAAAAGAATGGCGAGATCTCGTTAACGCGCATCTCCAGACTCACTGTCCCCAGGCAGGCCACTTACAAACTCTGCTGCTGTACTTTGCCCAGAGACAGGAGACACGTCATTCCACTTTCTGAACGCTTTAGAGAGCCAATGGAAGCCTTAGAAAGTGTCACGTAACAGCACAGATGCTGTAATTTTGATAGAGATGCAACAGAAGGACTACAAATTGTCATACAGGCCACTTCCTGCATGGAATCTTCTCAGGTTTTTGCCTGCCATATGAGTTCTGTTATACTCACAGACACCATTCAAACAGTTTTAGAAACTTTAGAGTGTTTTCTATCCAAATCTACTAATTATATGCATATTCTCGTTTCTGGGCAAGAGTAGTAACCAGTTTAAATCGGGTATGTTTTTTATCCGGCCGTGAAAATACTGCCCCCTAGCCCCAACAGGTTGTAGGTTGTTGATCATTGCTAAATAAAGACATGTTTAAGGTTTGCCATAGATGTTCAAGTTGATTTAAGTTACAACTGTAACTAGGCCACTCAGGAACATTTAACGTCATCTTGCTAAGATCTTTGACGATTTTTAACATTTAACGTCATCCAGTGTAGATTTGGCCTTGTGTTTTAGGTTATTGTCCTGCTGAAAGGTGATTATTCGTCTCCCAGTGTCTGTTGTAAAGAAGACTGAAGCAGGTTTTCTTCTAAGATTTTGCCTGTGCTTAGCAGCCACCATCATGCTTGAAAATATGAAGAATGGTACTCAGTGATGTGTTGTGTTGGATTTGCCCAAACATAACGCCTTGTATTCAGGACAAAAAGTTCCTTTCTTTGTCTTATTTTTTTTGCAGCATTACTGAAGTTTCTTGTTGCAAACAGGATGCATGTTTTTGAAAATGTTTATTATGTACAGACTTTTCACTCTGTCATTTAGGTTAGTATTGTGGAGTAACTACAATGTTGTTGATCCATCCTCAGTTTTCTCATATCACAACCAATGGCCTCATGGTGAAATCCTTGAGCAGTTTCCTTCCTCTCTGGCAACTGAGTTAGGAAGGTATCTTTGTAGTGACTGGGTGTATTGATTCACCATCCAAAGCCTAATTAATAACTTCACAATGCTCAAAGGGCTTTTTTTTTTTTTTTTACACATCTACCAATTGGTGCCCTTCTTTGCGAGGCATTGAAAAACCTCCCTGGTCTTTGTGGTTGAATCTGTGCTTGAAATTCACTGCTCGAATGAGATATTCGTATGTGTGTGGTACATAGATGGGGTAGTTATTCAATAATAGTGCTTTTCATGATTTTTCTAACACAGAATAAGTCCATGCAACTTATTCTGTGATTTGTTAAGCACAGTTTACCTCCTGAACTTATTTAGGCTTGGCATAAGAAAGGGGTTGAATACTTATTGACTCAAGACATTTCAGTTGAATTTATTCATGATTTTGAACATTTTCTTCAAACAAAATTCCACTTTGACATTATGGGGTATTGTGTGTAGGCCAGTGACCCAAAGTCTCAATTTAATCAATTTTAAATTCAGGCTGCAACACAACAAAATTTTGAAAAAGTCAAGGGGTATGAATACTTTCTGAAGGCACTGTAAATCTTCAGTCATATTGTAGAATTATGCTTTATCATGTTTTAGTGGCTCCTGAACCAGACCTGGGTTTCAAACTTGAAATAATTATTTCAAATACTTTATCTGTGCCTGTTTTAACTTGCCTGGCTTAATAAACAAATAGAACAGTCCCAAAACTGCTAACCCTGCCCATCGGGAACTCCAGGCAGACTCAAGCTTGTGCTCAAACAATTTTTTCAAGTATTTTAACCCAGGTCTGCCCTGAACATTTTATTGACCTAGCACTTGCTATTGTGTGTGTGTGTGTGTGTGTGTGTGTGTGTGTGTGTGTGTGTGTGTGTGTGTGTGTGTGTGTGTGTGTGTGTGTGTGTGTGTGTGTGTGTGTGTGTGTGTGTGTGTGTGTGTGTGTGTGTGTGTGTGTGTGTGTATTACTTAATGTGTGTGTATGTAAAGTACGTAAGTGATGTTTTGTGTTTCAGTTTTGGCAACTCTACAACGGACTCTCTCTGTTCAGGATGGCTCGGCTCCCAGACTGTAAAGAGTGGCAGGTCAGTGTGTCCCCAGACAGCTTTCCTGATAGACATATTCTTTGCTCCATTCACCCTCTAAAGTGATTCAGTTGATAATGATAAAGAGGGCCTCATGTCTTAACAATGTTAATGTGTGAACAGGGCATGGGGTTTGTACATAAAATGTTGATTTATTTATTAAACGTATTGATTATAGTCTCCCATCCATAAAAGCAGACAACAAGCCATCCAGTTTTCTATTATATAATTATAAAAAAGCTGTCTTCCCCATCTTATGGCAGTATTCACAATTTCTGCTGTCATTCTAGGTCTCAATGTGTGGAATCTCTTTCCTCATTCTGTTCATGGGCAACTTCCTCACTACTGTTGCAGTAGTCCGCACCAAGCTCAAGAGCAAGGACCAGGCAAAACCCAAGGGTCAGTGAGATGAAGAGGATACACAGAAACTGCATCCGCTGGTTCATCCCATAGGAGATTCTCCGGAACATTTCTATAATCATGGCTCATTTACAAGTGATAGAGGATCATGGGCAGTATTCAATGATCCCCTACTTTGGTTGCTTTGGGGTTGCTACTGTATAGATGTGTGAATTGGTTAAATATGAAGATAGTTTCTGCTCAATATAATAATGGCACAGCATTTCAGCATGTTTATGGTGTGACTTAGACATTTCAGAATAATTTCTACTAAATTAAAAGGATAGTCACAGTGTGATTGTGCAATAACATGGCCTCTAATTGCTAAAATAATAAATGATATACTGTGGACCTATCGCATACCCCCATCTTCAGGTGTGTGTGTGTGTGTGTGTGTGTGTGTGTGTGTGTGTGTGTGTGTGTGTGTGTGTGTGTGTGTGTGTGTGTGTGTGTGTGTGTGTGAGAGAGAGATTCCACATGGTGTGACAGATTGTTATTGATTCCATGGATGTCATCCCATAAGGTACAGGTCTGTGGTACACTGCTATTTGTTCTTGGTACTATCAACAATCAAAATACACTCATTTATTTTTACCTTTATTTAACTAGGCAAGTCAGTCAGTTAAGAACAAATTCTTATTTCCAATGACGGTCTACCGGGAAACAGTGGGTTCACTGTCTTGTCAGCTCGGGGATTCGATCTTGCAACTTTTCAGTTACTAGTCCAATGCTCTACCAATTGGTTAGTATGACTGAAGGTAACTTGTTTCAGGGATGTGCAGACAGTTTGTACTATTGGGTGGATTACATAACCTTGACTCCTGGCCCACTGCACTGTGATCTGTGTTGTATTATTCCAGTTATATGTGCACGTCATTAGGTAATGTCTTTATGGACTAGTCCATTTCTTAAAATGTGTATTCTTCAAAGTAAGATATTCAGAAAATATCGTGAATAAGCAAATAAGTATAGTTAATTTAATTGTTAGACAAAAATAATGGGTGATTCTATGGTTTCTTTCTGTACACGTGATCTGACCTTGTCAATCGATAGCATGTCGTGACTTGTATATTCATTTTTTCACTCTTGAGTAGTAAGTACTACACCCCTTGAGAAAACTGTTTGGTTTAGTCCTACTGAGTGACGGCACGGTAAAGTTTCCTCATTATGTTGTGCACTGTGGTTTTGCATGACGTTGAAGACTAGAAGGTAAGTAGCTAGCTGAAAGTCTAGCTATGTTTCATATACAAAAGTGCCGTTTCCTTGACAGCATTGAATATTATTGTCCTGAGAATGGATTGTAATTCATGTCAAGTTTATTTCAAATTTAGCTACGACAAGGCCAGTTTAGCAAACTAACCAACTGTCAAGCAAGTAACGTTACTACTGTATAACATTAACGTTAGAACTAACACTTTTCAGCAAGTACAGCTAACCTTAGCTATCTAGCTAATGGCTAAATAGTTATATTTTGCGATTTAGTTTATAATCTAGTTAATTTACTGATATACCAAACACTGTGTTTAGTTAACAGCTTTGCCACTTGTCACTTTGTAGGGTCAGCTAGTAGCAGCTAACGTTAGTAGTTTGGTGTTTGATTGCTAATGTCCTGGTCAAGCAACATATCAATGTATGTAGGTCGTTATCAATAAAACGTCACAATAAGGTGCAGAGCGTTACATTTGCCTCCTCCGGGGCAACTGGGCAAAAACAATTGACAACTGCGTGCCGTTCAAAGGATTGTTAAATAAATGTTAACAATTTGGTTGTAATCGCATCAATTCTTGAAGAGTATAGTCAGAACTACAAATGTCCGATTATTCCATGGAAAACAATTGCGTATAGCTCTATCATCCGTTTTACAGCAAGTAACAGGATGCTTTTCATGGTAAGTAAACATCAGTTGATAATGTAATTTCAGATACGTGAGGGTAGCCTGACGATAGCGCTCTATTTGCCACCATTAATTGGATATTTGAGTGATATAAAATACAAGTGAACTATACATGACAAGGATGAGTGGTTTAGGTTAATTTCCAATTTCTGCACTCTGCATGTCAAGCAGCAGAAGGGACCATTTGCTGATGTACTATTAGCTGATCATGTTTACTTTGAAAGCTACCGGTAGAAACTTTGTACAGTCGCCTAAACATAGTGGTAAGTAGACTTCTTTGTACTTTTTTCTCCAACCTAGCAAAGTTACCTAACATGATCCTCTTTTCAACATCGTTTAAGTGTTTAATCACGATTGCGGCTGACAGACATGATAGGTAGGCTACTTTGATGGACAACGTCAAATCGGCTAGCTAGCTAATAACAGATCACGTCAAGGGTTAAGCTAGATGGCTATATCCAAGTATTGTTTGATTTGCTTGCCAACTATAGTGGTGATAACAGAAGTCTAACTGACCACTTTACCAGGACAAGGACTTGCTTATGTCAAGCTTTTTCCAAAAGCCTTATGATGAAGCAAGCTAAATGACACATGCTATTTGCTTAGTTAGCTACATGGCAAATGGATAGGCTACCCTAATTTATCTGAAGTTACATTTTTTAAATGTTTTATTTCACCATTTAACCAGGTAGGCAAGTTGAGAACAAGTTCTCATTTGCAACTGCGACCTGGCAAAGATAAAGCACAGCAATTCGACACATACAACACAGTTACACATGGAATAAACAAAACATAGTCAATAATACAGTAGAACAAAAGAAAACAAAAAGTCTATATACAGTGAGTGCAAATGAGGTAAGTTAAGGCAATAAATAGGCCATGGTGGCGAAGTAATTACAATATAGCAATTAAACACTGGAATGGTAGATGTGCAGAAGATGAATGTGCAAGTAGAGATACTGGGGTGCAAAGAAGTTCTCCCACTTAAAAATATGAGAGAGGCCTGTAATTTTCATCATAGGTACACGTCAACTATGTCAGACAAAATTAGAAAAAAAATCCAGAAAATCACATTGTAGGATTTTTTATGAATTTATTTGTAAATTATGGTGGAAAATAAGTATTTGGTCACCTACATCAAGCAAGATTTCTGGCTCTCACAGACCTGTAACTTCTTCTTTAAGAGGCTCCTCTGTCCTCCACTCGTTACCTGTATTAATGGCACTTATTTGAACTTGTTATCAGTATTAAAGACACCTGTCCACAACCTCAAACAGTCACACTCCAAACTCCACTATGGCCAAGACCAAAGAGCTGTCAAAGGACACCAGAAACAAAATTGTAGACCTGCACCAGGCTGGAGAAGACTGAATCTGCAATAGGTAAGCAGCTTGGTTTGAAGAAATCAACTGTGGGAGCAATTATTAGGAAATGGAAGACATACAAGACCACTGATAATCTCCCTCGATCTGGGGCTCCACTTAAGATCTCACCCCGTGGGGTCAAAATGATCACAAGAACGGTGAGCAAAAATCCCAGAAGCACACGGGGGGACCTAGTGAATGACCTGCAGAGAGCTGGGACCAAAGTAACAAAGCCTACCATCAGTAACACACTATGCCGCCAGGGACTCAAATCCTGCAATTACAGACGTGTTCCCCTGCTTAAGCCAGTACATGTCCAGGCCCGTCTGAAGTTAGCTAGAGAGCATTTGGATGATCCAGAAGAGGATTGGGAGAATGTCATATGGTCAGATGAAACCAAAATATAACTTTTTGGTAAAAACTCAACTCGTTGTGTTTGGAGGACAAAGAATGCTGAGTTGCATCCAAAGAACACCATACCTACTGAGAAGCATGGGGGTGGAAACATCATGCATTGGGGCTGTTTTTCTGCAAAGGGATCAGGACGACTGATCCGTGTAAAGGAAAGAATGAATGGGGCCATGTATCGTGAGATTTTGAGTGAAAACCTCCTTCCATCAGCAAGGGCATTGAAGATGAAACGTGGCTGGGTCTTTCAGCATGACAATGATCCCAAACACACCGCCCGGGCAACGAAGGAGTGGCTTCGTAAGAAGCATTTCAAGGTCCTGGAGTGGCCTAGCCAGTCTCCAGATCTCAACCCCATAGAAAATCTTTGGAGGGAGTTGAAAGTCCGTGTTGCCCAGCGACAGCCCCAAAACATCACTGCTCTAGAGGAGATCTGCATGGAGGAATGGGCCAAAATACCAGCAACAGTGTGTGAAAACCTTGTGAAGACTTACAGAAAACGTTTGACCTGTGTCATTGCCAACAAAGGGTATATAACAAAGTATTGAGATAAACTTTTGTTATTGACCAAATACTTATTTTCCACCATAATTTGCAAATAAATTCATAAAAAATCCTACAATGTGATTTCCTGAGAAAAAAAAATCTAATTTTGTCTGTCATAGTTGAAGTGTCCCTATGATGAAAATTACAGGCCTCTCTCATCTTTTTAAGTGGGACAACTTGCACAATTGGTGGCTGACTAAATACTTTTTTGCCCCACTGTAGCATTTAGTCTTCATGTTTCATAAGTTACAAATCTCTACTGGCCATTAGCCAGAGCCATGTTTTAAATTAAATATACTTTATAGAAACTAGCTACAGTTGAAGTCAGAAGTTTACATACACTTAGGTTGGAGTCATTAAAACTCGTTTTTCAAATACTCCACAAATTTCTTGTTAAATACTATAGTTTTGGCAAGTTGGGTAGGACATCTACTTTGTCCATGACAAAAGTAATTTTTCCAACAATTGTTTACAGACAGATTATTTCAAGTATAATTCACTGTATCACAATTCCAGTGGGTCAGAAGTTTACATACACTAAGTTGACTGTGCCTTTAAACAGCTGGGAAATTCCAGAAAATGATGTCATGGCTTTAGAAGCTTCTGATAGGCTAATTGACATCATTTGAGTCAATTGGAGGTGTACCTGTGGATGTATTTCAAGGCCTACCTTCAAACTCAGTGCCTCTTTGCGTGACATCATGGGAAAATCAAAAGAAATCAGCCAAGACCTCAGAAAAACCATTGTTGACCTCCACAAGTCTGGATCATCCTTGGGAGCAATTTCCAAACGCCCGAAGGTACCTCGTTCACCTGTTCAAACAATAGTATGCAAGTATAAACACCATGGGACCACGCAGCCGTCATACCGCTCAGGAAGGAGACATGTTCTGTCTCCTAGAGATGAAGGTACGCTAAAAGTGCAACTCAATCCCGGAACAACAGCAAAGGACCTTGTGGAGATGCTGGAGGAAACAGGTACAAAAGTATCTATATCCACAGTTAAACAAGTCCTATATCGACACAACCTGAAGGCCACTCTGCAAGGAAAAAGCCACTGCTCCAAAACCGTCATTAAAAAGCCAGACTACGGTTTACAACTGCACCTGGGGACAAAGATCATACTTTTTGGAGAAATGTCCTCTGGTCTGATGAAACAAAAATAGAATTATTTGGCCATAATGACCATCGTTATGTTTGGAGGGAAAAGGGGGAGGCTTGCAAGCCGGAGATTACCATCCCAACCGTGAAGCACGAGGGTGGCAGCATCATGTTGTGGGGGTGCTTTGCTGCAGGAGGGACTGGTGAACTTCACAAAATAGATGGCATCATGAGGACGGAAAATTATGTCGATTATATTGAAGCAACATCTCAAGACATCACTCAGGAAGTTAAAGCTTGGTCGAAAATGGGTCTTCCAAATGGACAATGACCCCAAGCATACTTCCAAAGTTGTGGCAAAATGGCTTAAGGACAACAAAGTCAAGGTATTGGAGTGGCCATCACAAAGCCCTGACCTCAAGCCCATAGAACATTTGTGGGCAGAACTGAAAGTGTGTGCGAGCAAGGAGGCCTACAAATCTGACTCATTTACAGCAGCTCTGTCAGGAGGAATGGGCCAAAACTCACCCAACGTATTGTGGGAAGCTTGTGGAAGGCTACCCAAAACGTTTGACACAAGTTAAAAATTTTTAAGGGCAATGCTACCAAATACTAATTGAGTGTAATGTAAACTTCTGACCCACTGGGAATGTGATGAAAGAAATACAAGCTGAAATAAATAATTCTCTCTACTATTATTCTGATATTTCACATTCTTAAAATAAAGTGGTGATCCTAACTGACCTAAAACAGGGAATATTTACTAGGATTAAATGTCAGGAATTGTGAAACTGAGTTTAAATGTATTTGGCTAAGGTGTATGTAAACTTCCGACTTCAATTGTTTACATCAGCAGAATTGTGTCGTAGTGGCAAGAAAATATATGTGAACCCTTTGGAATTACCTGGATTTCTGCATAAATTGGTCATCAAATTTGATCTGATCTTCATCTAGGTCACAACAATAGACAAACATAGTGTGCTTAAACTAATAACGCACAAATGATTGTATTCAATATAGACAAGAGAAATATATCATTTAAACATTCAGTGTATGTCGGAAAAAGTATGTGAACCCCTAGGCTAATGACTAACCTGGAGTCCAATCAATGAGACGAGATTGGAGATGGTTGGTTAGAGATGGTTGGTTAGAGCTGCCTTGCCCTATAAACACTCACAACATTTGTGTTTGCTATTCACAAAATGCATTGCCTGATGTGAACCATGCCTCGAACAAAAGAGAGCTCAGAAGACCTAAGATTAAGAATAGTTGAGCTGGAAAGGGTTACAAAAGTATCTCTAAAAGCCTTGATGTTCATCAGTCCACGTTAAGACAAATTGTCTATAAATAGAGGAAGTTCAGCACTGTCGCTGCTCTCCCTAGGAGTGGCCGTCCTGCAAAGATGACTGCAAGAGCACAGCGCAGAATGCTCAATGAGGTTAAGAATCCTAGACTCAGCTAAAGACTTACAGAAATCTCTGGCACATGCTAACATCTCTGACGGGTCTACGATATGTAAAACACTAAACAAGAATGTTGTTCATGGGAGGACACCACAGAAGAAGCCACTGCTGTCCAAAAAATAAACATTTCTGCATGTCCGAAGTTCACAATAGAGCACCTGGATGTTCCACAGCGCATCTGGCAAAATATTCTATGGACAGATGAAACTACAGTTGAGTTGTTTGGTAGGAACACACAACTATGTGTGGAGAGAAAAAAAAGGCACAGCACGCAAACCTCATCCCATCAAAACCTCATCCCAACTGTAAAGTATATTGGAGGGAGCATCATGGTTTGGGACTGCTTTTCTGCCTCGGGGCCTGGACAGCTTATCATCGACGGGAAAACTGAATTCCCAAGTTTTATCAAGACATTTTGCAGGAAAGTGTTAGGCTATCTGTCCGCCAATTGAAGCTCAACAGAAGTTGGGTGACGCAACAGGACAACGACCCAAAACACAGAAGTAAATCAACAACAGAATGGCTTCAACAGAAGGAAAATACACCTTCTGGAGTGGCCCAGTCAGTCCTGACCTCAAGCCGATTGAGATGCTGTGGCATGACCTCGAGAGCAGTTCACACCAGACATTTCAAGAATATTGCTGAACTGAAACAGTTTTGTAAAGAGAAATGGTCCAAAATTCCTCCTGACCTTTGTGCAGGTCTGATCCACAACTACAGAAAACCTTTGAGTTTATTGCTTCCAAAGGATGGTCAACCAGTTATTAAATCCATGGATTCGCATATTTTTTCCATCCTGCACTGTGAATGTTTACACGGTGTGTTCAATAGACATGAAAACATGTCATTGTTTATTTTACGCAGGCTGTGTTTGTCTATTATTGTGACCTAGATGAAGATCAGATCAAATTTTCCAAAGGGTTCACAGTTTTCTTGCCACTGTATGTCTCCTAATAGCCAGAACGTGCCACTTGGCCAGTGCACCATGGCTGACAAAGCATACTTTCTGAATGCTTGTTCAGCAGTTTATTTTCCCTTTTGTCAATGCTCCTGTGGTTAGTCATTACACATTATTATCGCCTTCCTCCTTATGAAATGGCACTAGTTGAGATGGTGGTTGCTGTGTGTCAGCTTGCACTGCTAATTGTTTTGACTTGGAATGAGCGAAGCACTTTGAGACATTATCTGGGTGAATGTAGATATTATTTCTTCCTAGTACTGGACCGCCTACAACGTGCACATTTTTTTTGTAGGGCCTAATCATAGAAGTTCTTATAACTACCTATTGAAATTGGGATTCTATCAATAAAATGTCACTAAGGTGCAGAACATTTGAGTTGCCTGCTGGGGGACAAGGCGACCACCAGCTCCACTAAAACCATTGATAAGTCTGTGCCGTTTTCAAGGTATTGTTAAATACATGTTTTACAACTATTTGCTTGGAGTATCACCTCTTGAAGAGCGTATTCAGAACTACACTGAGCAAAAATATAAATGCAACAATTTTACTGAGTTACAGTTCATATAAGGAAATCAGTCAATTGAAATGCATTCATTAGGCCCTAATCTATGTATTTCACATGACTGGGATTACAAATACAGTGCATTCGGAAAGTATTCAGACCCCTTCACTTTTTCCACATTGTGACGTTACAACCTTATTTTAAAATTGATTAAAAAATATATATAAAAAATTCTCAATCTACGCACAATACCCCATAATGACGAAGCGAAAACAGGTTTTTAGAATTTTTTGCAAATGTTTTACAAATGTTTCTACAACTTGATTGGAGTCCACCTGTGGTAAATTGAATTGATTGGACATGATTTGGAAAGGCACACACCTGTCTATATAAGGTCCCACAGTTGACAGTGCATGTCAGAGTAGAAACCAAGCCATGAGGTCGAAGGAATTGTCCGTAGAGCTCCGAGACAGGATTGTGTCGAGGCACATGTCTTGGGGACCTTCAATGCTGCCGACAGTTTTGGTACCCTTCCCCAGAACACAGTGGCCTCCATTCTTAAATGGAAGAAGTTTGGAACCACTAAGATTCTTCCTAGAGCTGGCTGTCTGCCTGGCCAAACTGGGCAATCTTGGGTGAAGGGCCTTGGTCAGGGAGGTGACCAAGATCCCGATGGTCACTCTGACAGAGCTCCAGAGTACCACTGTCCAGATGGGAGAACCTTCCAGAAAGACCACCTCTGCAGCACTCCACCAATCAGGCCTTTATGGTAGAGTGGGCAGACAGAAGCCACTCCTCAATAAAAGGCACATGACAGCCCGCTTGGAGTTTGTCAAAAGGCACCTAATGACTCTGACCATGAGAAACAAGATTATCTGGTCTGAAAAACCAAGGTTGAACTCTTTGGCCTGAATGCCAAGTGTCACGTCTGGAGAAAACCTGCCACCATCCCTATGGTGAAGCATTGCAGTGGCAGCATCATTCTCTGGGGGTGTTTTTTATAGCGTCAGGGACTGGGATCAAGGGAAAGATGACCGGCGCAAAGTACAGCGAGCTCATTGATGAAAACCTACTCCAGAGTGCTCAGTACCTCAGACTGGGGTGAAGGTTCACCTTCTACACAGCCAAGACAATGCAGGAGTGGCTTCGGGACAAGTCTCTGAATGTCCGATCAAACATCTCTGGAGAGACCTGAAAAAAGCTGTGCAGCAATACTCCCCATCAAACCTGACAGCTTGAGATGATCTGCAGAGAAGAATGGGAGAAACTCCCCAAATACAGGTGTGCCAAGCTTGTAGCCTCATAACCAAGAAGACTTGAGGATGTAATCGCTGTCTAATATGCTTCAACAAAGTACTGAGTAAAGGGTCTGAATACTTATGTAAATGTTATGTTTTTAATATGTTTGCAAAACCGATTTTGCTTTGTCATTATGGGGTATTGTGTGTAGATTGATGAGGAAAAAATACAATTTAATACATTGTAGAATAAGGCTGTAACGTAACAAAATGTGGAATAAGTGATCTGATAGTATTTCTGATTGGATTAACGCACCACCACTAATGAGCTGTGGAGCTTCCCAAAGTAATGTTTTCTTTTCCTCAAACGGCAAGCAAGGCCTGTTTTTACATCCATTGAGAATGACAATAGTTCCTCAATGTATTTTAATCTTTCCAGCTCTTTCCCTTTCAATAACTACTCAGCGTGAAAGGGAAAAATGTCATACTCTGATCCAGTGGAATTGTAAAAAAAGAAACCTACCTGATTACTTCTTTATTGTACAAATAGCCTACAGACAGCTGTGTCTGGAGGGTCCAGAATATTTTATACAATGTTGCAAGTTGAGCTTCCAGCAGGACCCAAATTAATAGTAATAGACAGGCTACCCATGGCCTGTCTGCAAATGGTATTTATTTTCATCAGGATATTTTCTACCTGCAGGCTGCAATGTTTTTCTTTGTTGGTTTAATAGGATAGTTTTACATTGTTGGCAATATAAGTTCATTTCAGGTTTATCATTTTCATTTGGATAGAATTTTAATTAACCATGTGATAATGAATTTGAGATGACCACATTTATTCTAAGTTCAATTAAACTGTTCCATGAAAACCATAACTGGCATGCAGATCAGTAGAAATGGTAAGATAAATTGGCATTCCACAAGTTTTCCGATTCCTTGTGTAGCAGGCAACCTCAGAGTAATTGCAGAATCTGCGAAAGCCAGTAGGAGCGGGAGGAGAGTAGTTGGGGCGAATTAAATGTTTTCTTCTGTCTACTCTTGAGTCATTTGTGTCTTATTTCATCAAACAGTGCGCGTAGTTGACTTAATTAAAATATGTAGGGTGTGTCCTAATATTTGGAAAAATACACATTCTTTAGACCAATCGATTGGTCGAAAGAACAGACTACTTTCTGTGAACAGATCTATTTTTGTAGGGGACAGCCCTACTCGTGATCTTTAACCTCTGCCCTGTCTGGTTTCCCTGGCAGCCCTGTGTATGACAATGGCGGACGTGGAAGCAGAGAGCAGCACCCAGCCGGAGGCCATGGAGGAGGAGAATCCTCTGTTCAGTAACCTGGACCTCTTCCTCTTCACCCTCATCGCCGGCCTCATCATCTACTGGTTCATGTCCCGCAAGAAGGCAGAGCCCATCCCCGAGTTCAAGAAGCTCGACCAACCGTGAGTCCTGCTAGTTGTTTGCTTAATGCACACCAGGCGCTTGCTGTACATCTCTCAACAAATAAGTCACAAGGGCCTAACCACAGAGTTAACCTCTATGGGCAAGGCGGGACGAATTCGTCCCACCTACGTAACAGCCACCTGAATTCAGTGGCGCGATTTTTGAATCGTTTGAAATACTATTACTTCAATTTCTCAAACAGATGACTATTTTACAGCTATTTAAAGACAAGACTCTCCTTAATCTAACCACACTGTCCGATTTCAAAAAGGCTTTACAACGAAAGCAAAACATTAGATTATGTCAGGAGAGTGCCCAGCCAGAAATAATCAGACACCCATTTTTCAAGCTAGCATATAATGTCACAAAAACCCAAACCACAGCTAAATGCAGCACTAACCTTTTATGATCTTCATCAGATGACACACCTAGGACATTATGTTATACAATACATGCATGTCTGTTCAATCAAGTTCATATTTATATCAAAAAACAGCTTTTTACATTAGCATGTGACGTTCAGAAAAAGCATACCCCCCGCAAACTTCCGGGGAATTTACTAACAGTTTGCTAAATTACTCACGATAAACGTTCACAAAAAGCATAATTATTTTAAGAATTATAGATACATTACTCCTCTATGCACTCGATATGTCCGATTTTAAAATAGCTTTTCGGATGAAGCACATTTTGCAATATTCTAAGTACATAGCCCAGCCATGACGGCTAGCTATTTAGACACCCGGCAAGATTAGCCTTCACCAAAATCCTATTTCCTATAAGAAAAATGTTCTTACCTTTCCTGTTCTTCGTCAGAATGCACTCCCAGGACTTCTACTTCAATAACAAATGTCGGTTTGGTCCCAAATAATCCATCGTTATATCCAAATATCCTCTGTTTTGTTCGTGCGTTCTAGACACTATACGAATGGTAAATAACGGTCGTGCGCATGGCGCATGGCGTGACAAAAAATGTCTAAATATTCCATTACCGTACTTCGAAGCAAGTCAACCGCTGTTTAAAACCAATTTTTATGCCATTTATCTCGTAGAAAAGCGATAATATTCCGACCGGGAATCTGCAATAAGCTAAACAGCCGAATGAAATTTCTCCACGGTGGCGAATCGTGCACGCGCCTCATTCAATGGTCCTCTGATTGGCCACTTGGATAAGGCGATAATCTGTTTCAGCCAGACGCTACCTCGTCATCGTTCAGGTTTTTCCCGGGTTCTGAGAGCCTATTGGAGCCCTGGGAATTGTCACGTTACAGCTAAGATCCTTACTCTTCAATAAACAGATGCAAGACGCACGACTCCTTGTCAGACAGGCCACTTCCTGCATGAAACCTTGTCAGGTTTTTGCCTGCCATAGGAGTTCTGTTATACTCACAGACACCATTCAAACAGTTTTAGAAACTTTAGGGTGTTTTCTATCCAAACCTGAACAATAATATGCATATTCTAGCTTCTGAGTTGGTGTAGGAGGCAGTTAAAAATGGGCACATATTTTTTCCAAAATTCTCAATACTGCCCCCTAGCCCAAACAGGTTAAAAAGGGCACGATTACAGTATTACTCATAGATTTAGGAATTAGAGTACTAGAATTGACATGAACTATATGATGGTCCAAAGATCAGCCATGTTGGGCAGGGAGTTAGTCAACCATGGTTTGCCAGTGCTGTGATAAGATATTGTGTAAAACAATTAACCTCTATGGGCTAGGCGGGACGTAATCGTCCCACCTACGTAACAGCCAGTGTAATCCAGTGGCGCGATTTTCAAATACCTTAAAAATCCTATTACTTCAATTTCTCAAACATATGACTATTTTACAGCTATTTAAAGACAAGACTCTCGTTAATCTAATCACACTGTCCGATTTCAAAAAGGCTTTACAACGAAAGCAAAACATTAGATTATGTCAGCAGAGTACCAAGCCAGAAATAATCAGACACCCATTTTTCAAGCTAGCATAGAATGTCACAAAAACCCAGAAGACAGCTAAATGCAGCACTCACCTTTGATGATCTTCATCAGATGACAACCCTAGGACATTATGTTATACAATACATGCATGTTTTGTTCAATCAAGTTCATATTTATATCAAAAAACAGCTTTTTACATTAGCATGTGACGTTCAGAACTAGCATACCCCCCGCAAACTTCTGGGGAATTCGCTAACATTTTACTAAATTACTCACGATAAACGTTCACAAAAAGCATAACAATTATTTTAAGAATTATAGATACAGACCTCCTCTATGCACTCGATATGTCCGATTTTAAAATAGCTTTTTGGTGAAAGCACATTTTGCAATATTCTAAGTACATAGCCCAGGCATCACGGGCTAGCTATTTAGACACCCGGCAAGTTTAGCACTCACCATAATCATATTTACTATTATAAAAGTTTGATTACCTTTTGTTGTCTTTGTCAGAATGCACTCCCAGGACTGCTACTTCAATAACAAATGTTGGTTTGGTCCAAAATAATCCATCGTTATATCCGAATAGCGGCGTTTTGTTCGTGCGTTCCAGACACTATCCGAAATGGTAAAGAAGGGTCGTGCGCATGGCGTAATTCGTGACAAAAAAATTCTAAATATTCCATTACCGTATTTCGAAGCATGTCAACCGCTGTTTAAAATCAATTTTTATGCAATTTTTCTCGTAGAAAAGCGATAATATTCCCACCGGGAATCTCCTTTCCGGCAAACAGAGGAAAAAATCACAAAGACGGGGGCGGTCAGGTCACGCGCCTAAGCCCAGAGTCCCTTGATCGGCCACTTGAGAAAGGCGATAATGTGTTTCAGCCTGGGGCTGGGATGACGACATTCAGGTTTTTCCCGGGCTCTGAGCGCCTATGGACGACGTAGGAAGTGTCACGTTAGAGCAGAGATCCTTAGTAAAAGATAGAGATGGAAAAGAAGTTCAAGAAATGGTCAGACAGGCCACTTCCTGTAAAGGAATCTCTCAGGTTTTGACCTGCCATTTGAGTTCTGTTATACTCACAGACACCATTCAAACAGTTTTTAGAAACTTTAGGGTGTTTTCTATCCATATGTAATAAGTATATGCATATTCTAGTTACTGGGTAGGAGTGGTAACCAGATTAAATTGGGTATGTTTTTTATCCAGCCGTGTCAATACTGCCCCCTAGCCCTAACAGGTTAAATCGGGTATGTTTTTTTTATCCAGCCGTGTCAATACTGCCCCCTAGCCCTAACAGGTTAATGTGCAGTATTTATCTGCATTGTTTGTGTGTTAGCTAGCCAGCCAGCCAGCCAGAACTATTCTTCTAAAATTGTATCTGCCAATACGCCAACATTCCATTCAAACAATGCAGTCAAACTCCAGCCATACACTGATGCAAATCAGTTGATGATAAGACTTTGACAATGAAATCACATTTTATTGGTTGCACACACACATTTAGCAGATATTGCGGGTATAATGAAATGCTTGTGTACCTAGCTCCAACAGTGCAGTAACACACACACGTAAAATGGCGCCTGAGCAGAAGGCAGACATTTTACATGCCACCGATCGATAGTTTTTTGTTCTTTTTCGTTTATCTGCATTGTTTAACTTCTTTTTTTTAAACTCATTTTGTACATCATGTTGCCGCTACCATCTCTTATGACCGAATATAACTTCAGGACTGCGATTACTCACCACCGACTAGCAGAATCCTTTTTCTTCTTTCACGACTCTGACAAGCCCGAGGCGGAGGATATACGGCTCCCTCAGGAACAGGGAGGCGATTTAAATAAACCCCCACTAACCTCAATTCTGCTAGCAAACATTCAATCTTTTGGACAATAAAATCGACAAGTTATGGGGAAGATTAAACTACCAACGGGACATTAACAACTAACATCTTATGCTTCACGGAGTCGTGGTCGAACGACGACAATATCAACATACAGCTGGCTGGTTATATGATGTACCAGCAGGATAGGACAGCGGCGTCTGGTAAGACAAGGGGTGGCGGACTGTGTATTTTTGTAAATAACAGCTGGTGCACTATATCTAAGGAAGTCTCGAGCTATTGCTCACCTGAGGTTGAGTAGATCATGAAAAGCTGTAGACCACACTACCTACCGAGAGAGTTCTCATCTGTATTCTTCGTAGCTGTTTACTTACCACCTCAGTCAGAGGATGGCACTAAGATGGTATTGAATGAGCTGTATTCCGCCAAAAGCAAACAAGAAAATGCTCACACAGAGACCAGTCGTGAAGCGTGCACGACAAGACCTATTCCCCCTCAAGAGACTGAAAAGATTTGGCATGGGTCCTCAGATCCTCAAAAGGTTCTACAGCTGCACCATCGAGAGCATCTTGACTGGTTGCATCACTGCCTGGTATGGCAATTGCTCGGCCTCCGACTGCAAGGCACTACTGAGGGTAGTGCGAACAGCCCAGTACATCACTGGGGCCAAGCTTCCTGCCATCCAGGATCTCTATACCAGGCGGTGTCAGAGGAAGGCCCTGAAATGTGTCAGACTCCAGCCACCTTAGTCTTAGACTGTTCTCTCTACTACCGCACGGCAAGTGGTACCAGAGTGCCAAGTCAAGGTCTAAGAGGCGTCTAAACAGCTTCTACCCCCAAGCCATAAGACTCTTGAACATCTAGTCAAATGGCTACCCAGACTATTTGCATTGCCCCTCCCCTCTCCACACCACTGCCACGCTCTATTTATTATCTATGCATAGTCACTTTAACTCTACCTACATGTACATACTACCTCAACTAACCGGTGCCCCCGCACATTGACTCTGTATATAATTTTTTTTACTGCTGCTCTTTAATTACTTGTTATCTCTTATTCTTATCCATACTTTTTTTTTTAAACTGCACTGTTGGTTAGGGGCTAGAAAGTAAGCATTTCACTAAGGTCATCACCTGTTGTATTCGGTGCATGTGACTAATACAATTTGATTTAAAAGAATGGAGTTAAGAAATGTTAGAACAAGCAATGTCGGAGTCTGGGGTGTGTCTCATTTAGATAATGGTGAAAATAAAGAAACCCTGGAATGAGTAGGTGTCAACTTTTGACTGGTACTGTATGTAATGGGATGTATAGACAATACGGACTCGGGTGGCGGAGTTCCTTGATGATCTTGACCTTCCTGTTACACCAGGTGCTGTAGATGTCCTGGTTAGCAGGCAGTGTGATGCGTTGGGCAGACCTCACCACCCTTTTGAGAGCCCTGTGGTTGCGTATGGTGCAGTTGCTGTATCAGGCGGTGATCCAGCACAACAGGATGCTCGCAATGATGCATCTGTAAAAGTTTGTGAGGGTCTTAGGGGCCGAGATGCGCTGTTGCGCCTTCACCACATTTGTCTGTGTGGGTGGACCATTTCAGATTGTCAGTGACGTGTATGCCAAGGAACTTGAAGCTGTTCACCTTCTCTACTGTGGCCCTGTTTGGTGGATGGGGGCATGCTCCTGAAGTTCACGATCAGCTCCTTTGTTTTGTTGAGAGAGGTTATTTTCCTGGCACCACTCTGCCACGGCCTTCACCTCTTCCCTGTATGCTGTCTTATCGTTTTCAGGCCTACCACTGTTGTGTGGTCTGCAAACTTGATGATTGAGTTGGAGACGTGCATGGCCACGCAGTCATGGGTGAACAGGGAGTACACAGCTGAGCACGCACCCTTGTGGGGCCCCTGTGTTGAGGATCAGCCAAGTAGAGGTGTTGCCTACCTTCACCACTTGGGGCGGCCCGTCCGGAGGTCCAGGACCAAGTTGCACAGGGCGTGGTTCAGAGACGCAGGGCCCCGAGCTTAATGATGAGCTTGGAGGGTACTATGGTGTTCAAGGCTGAGCTATTGTCAATGAACAGATTTCTTACATAGGTTATCCTCTTGTCCAGATGGGATAGGGCAGTGTGGAGTACGATTGCGTCATCCGTGGATCTATTGGGGCGGTATGCGAATTGAAGTGTGTCTAGGGTGTTTGGTAAGGTGGAGGTGATATGATCCTTCACTAGCCTTTCAAAGCACTTAATGATGACAGAAGTGAGTGCTACGGGGCGATAGTCATTTAGTTCAGTTACCTTCGCTTTATTGGGTACAGGAACAATGGTGTACATCTTGAAACAAGTGGTGACAACAGGCTGGGATAGGGTGAGATTGAATATGCCCGTAAACACTCCAGCCAGCTGGTCTGCGCATGCTCTGAAGACGCGGCTAGGGATGCCATCTGGGCCGGCAACCTTGCGATGGTTAAATGTATTACTCGCGTCAGCCACGAAAACGAGAGCTCGCATTCCACGGGAGTGGTGGTGGCCCGCGTTAGCGGCACTGTTTCCCTCGAAGCGAGAGGTGTTTCACCTTGTCCGGGAGCTGGTTTTCCCTTTATAATCTTTGATTTTCTGGAGTCCCTGCCACATACTTCTCATGTCTGAGCCTTTGAATTGCCACTCCACTTTGTCTCTGTACTGACGTTTTGCCTGTTTGATTGTCTTACGGAGGGCATAACTGTACTGTTTGTACCATATTCCAGTCACCTTGCCGTGGTTAAATGCGCTGGTTCGTGCATTCACTTTTGCACGATTGCTGCCATCTTTCGACGGTTTTTGGTTGGAATAGGTTTTAATCATCACAGTGGGAACAACATCCCCTATACACTGTTGTAAATGTAACAAGTACTGATATTGTATCATATAATAACATCCACAACTTTCCAAGAAAACAAAATTAGACATTTATGTTCCGTTTACATACTGTAAATTTTAGAGCGCCGTTTCCCAAACACGGTCCTCGGGATCCCAAGGGGGTACGTTTTTGTTTTTTGCCCTAACACTACACAGCTGATTTCAAATGAAAGCTTGGCTATTTATACAAAGTTGGTATAAAACCTGTATAAATTGTTTTTATAATTATATGACAATTTAGGTTGACAATGATTCCATTACACAATTTCTGATACATCATATGCCTTTAATTTTCCTGCATTAGTAAAAGCAGGAAATGCGTCACCTATGCCAGTACCACAATTAATTCTAATTAGACTGGTTTTGGATTTCTCCCTGACCAAGATGGCTGCCATTTGTGTCCCATTTATGGAACATTTTTGAATATAATAGGATCTCTATGGTGTTAGGACTATGTTACTATTATCTCTATGGGCCCGACTAAATCCTAGTTTTCATCTGTTTATTGTTCCAGGGAACACTGTGCTTACTGTTACGTTGGAGTTTAGGGTTGAAAGCACACAATGCTGCATCATGGTTTAGAGATCGGTTTACTAGGGCCGGGATGTTATCACGATACTCATTAGTATCGTGGCAAGGAAACAACACGAAGCGGACTTATTTTCTTTAGGGAAAATGGCCAGAATTTTGGCAACAAACATGTTGTCATCCAGAGTCACATTTTCTTAATTTTCCAAGCTGTAGCACACTATTTTACTGAAAGCAGGTATTTTAAAGGACTAATGGGTTTGTTCTGCTTGGCGTTTTCATTTTTGCCATGCCCCCCCAAAAAAATCACAATACTGCTATGGTCAAAGACCTACAGTTTACAGTGCTGGTGTGTATTTTCTGAGGGAGGGGCTGTAATATAGCTTACCATACCATAATGTGGATTTAAATACACGGTGCTGTAAACGGAGTCAATTTTTTTTTCATTGATTTAAGCTGCTGTTTGGCAGTGTATTGTTACTGATGTTCACGAAAGAGGACATTAATCATTTCTGAATGTGTTCCTATACCTCAAGTTGAGCGTAGTCCATAATGTAAAATGAATGGAAGTTATTGGCAGTGCACCTATTACCTACATGTTCCAGCTGGGCCCAGTAGTGAATTGATGTATTTCTTTTCCCCTGGAGGAAAGCTACATGTGAGTAGCTTCCCCTGTGCTGCCCTGCTTGCTCCCACCCTCCTCATCGCTTATATTATCAGTGTGGAGTCAGTGACTGAGGCTTGGCTGTCCTTTGCTCCCAGCTCAGTGCACTGCTCTTCCACCACAGGCTGGCTGGAGCCTGAGCCATTCCCCAGAGCAGCTGAGGCTGCCTTCCATTTGTTCTAATCAATGGGGAAAAGCTGTCTATGAATAGTCCTGGCCTGCTCTCTCACTGGCCCAGGGCTGTGCTCAGTGAATGGAGACAGTGTTGCGAGGAGCGGAGGCAGACAACACAGCGAGGCGGCTCCTGACACTGCTGCTCGGTGTATGGGACATCATGAACATGTGTGAAAACAGGGGCTGGTTGGCAGGAGGCGAGGGCCCGGGGGAGAATTCCGGGAGCTGAACAGAGGGATTTTTTTTTTTTGTCGGGGTGGGGGCAGGGCAATAAAGTCTGACTAAATTGGTCACATATGCAACAAAATATTTTGACCATGGGTTTTATTTTGGGAGCACTGTGCTGTACTGTTGTTTCCGAGTGCCCTAGAGAAAAAAGTGGGTGTCGATTCGATAGCGTTATGGTTGCACCATAACGACATTGAAAACATCTTGCTTCTAGTCCAACCAGGTCAAAAGATCTGACCTATTATTACCGGCGCAACATTTTTATCTTCCTGTAGCGGATCGCCAGGACCACATTTTTACATTCATAAACCATGTCGTAGGCCGTACTAAAACTGCATCATTAACCATTTGTTTACACTTTCATGTTACTTCATTGGCTAGCTAACAACCTGGTAAGTTTACCAGTATATCTAAACATTTTGGGTACAGAAGGGAAAGGGATTGCTTCAGGAGATCAATGATCATATGAGTGACAGATCTCTTGCATGTCGTCACCACCAACCTGCATAAAGTGTACATTGTTCAATGTAATCAATCGGAAAATAGTGCATTTACACAATGTAGAAACCTAATTCCACAAATGATTTTGGAATTTCAATGACAGGTATTTGTATCAACATTTTAGCTTTTATAATAAACTGTCTTTACAGTGTAACATATTATTGTCTAAGGCACATGTGCTTCAAAAGTAGCTAGAATTCATATAGGCCCAATATACATCAAAGTCCAATTAAAAAAATATATTCTGGTGATCCTAAATTTCATGTGCTGCTCTTAACTTTTTTAAATTGGTGCTCCCAATTTTTATTTATAATATTTTAGAGCCCTGGGTGGGGGGTACAGCAAAGGAGAGGATAACTACAATATAACCCAGCCCCCTTTATTCTCCTTTAAAGACATGTTCCGGTACTCTGGCGTCTAAGAAAGTTCCTGCTTTGGGCTGGATGATTCAATGTGTAGTTCATACATACATACATACATACATACATACATACTGTTTTACCTCAATTAGCCGCAACTTTTCTTTAAGCTTTGCCCCTAAGCAATTTGAGTTCTAGTCAATGCGCTTCAGCCCCTCGCGTTTGAGTGATGGTTAGCAAGAGGCCTGCCCAGCATTATCCAATGAGGTTGCAGAGCAGTCACAACTGCTCAGTGGAAAGCAGAGAGAGGGAGAACAATGATGACCTGCACATATTTTCACGGGACGTAGTATGCCATTTTTGGGACACTTTAGGCTCTTGAGTGCTACTTTCAGAACTACTGGCTAAAAAGTATACAAAAGTACTAGATAATCTCTTTTGAATGGGTATTCTGGGCACCTAACTGTGTTATGAATTGGGTGTCGCAATCTCTCCTGTACAAGTTGAGCAGCCTCTGTGTTTTTGGGCCCGAGCCAAAGTTCCCTGGAGAGCTAGTGAGAAAGGCGAGTTAAGCCCTCTCTGTGAGTCCTCCCAAAGGTGGAAAGTTGAGGCAAAGACAAGCAGACTTTTTTTCCCTGCTCTAGTTGTTTTTGTTTTCCCTTCACTTTTTTTCTTTTTGGGGGAGGCCATCTCTTATTTGCCTGGCTTCTCCGCTTAATGAAGTAGGGTCTGTGCCACAAATGTAATCCTTTTATGATAGAGGTTGCTATAGCAATCACATTCCCCCTTCTCCAGTGGTTGGGGGGCACTTAGTCAGACGGAGCTTCTCACCCTTAAATGGACCACAACTTGTGTGCCGTAGCTAGCTAACACCTTTCAGATTGGAGAGGAAAAGAGGTGGGGATGAGGAAGGCATGCGTTGAGGTTTTTAAGTTTCAATGTTCTCTGTGTGTGTGAGTGACGCTTCAGGGTTTTATGGGAAGTCTGTTTCCCACCATTGCCTCTTCTGTGCTTGCCAGACGTGGTTGGGGTGTGTGGACTGGTGTGTGTGAGAGAAGGATTAAGTGTGTGGTGTAGAGTACTCAGTGGAGAACAGACCTCTGCTCCTACCAGAGGCAGAGGACCAGCCAGAGTTCAGGCACAGCGGGTTGTTCTAGGTGTCTTTGGGCAGCTGTAGCTTGGATTGTGGACGGAGTGCTGCTGTGGTTCAAGCTGGTGTACACACTACTCAGCTCAATCTTGTTGTGGAATGTGTGGCAGCACCTCTTAGCTTGGAGTTTGACAGTGGTGTGGCTTCGCTGGTGGACACGGCCGAGTGCTATGGGCTGTGTGTTTTCCATGCCGGAGGATAGGAGCGCTGCCGCAGAAAGGTCAGTATGAAACTTCGTACTCCGAAATCTGGACTTCAGTGAGTTTCTTTCAAAGAAAGGCACAGGCATCGCATGTGAGCCAAGTCTACAGCTTGTGCTTTCATAGTTCAGCTTTAATTTTTTTAATGTCTTCTGAGAACCTCTGATCGCACCCTGGCACACAATGACGTGAACAGATTCTTCTCCATTCAATAATTTTGCGGTTAGATCAGTTGATAGAAGCTTAACTCTGTGGTGTGTTAAGTTTCTATGGGATGCCTTGGCTTGAGGACAAAAGTGTGTGTCCCATTTCTATAGGCAACTCACACTGCTCTTAGTAGTTAATGCAATTCATATGCACTGTGTGGAGCCCCATTTCATGGATCCCACGTGTCTGACTGCTAGTAGGCCGACACCGTCATTCAAGATGGAGCTCCTCCACTGCAGATGATCAGACTGGATGTTGTTGCCCAAAAGAACTGGGTCTGCCCGAAGGAAGTTGACATAGGCTTGGGTGCTAAGTCAGTCCTCAAGGTAGTGTGAGAATTTAGAAGTATTACTTTCTGTCAAATTATGGTGAGGATGCAGGCAGCAGATTGTTTTCTTTTGTATTAAGTCATTAATCACTATTTACGGCCCATTATCCCTTTGTCAGAAACTGCAGAGAAAAACCAGTGAAGGAGAGCTCACTGTCCTAGAGTTTAGGAGAGACTGCATGAAGGGTATGTCAAACATCCTAAAGAAAGTGCAGGACAAGAGCCCCCTGAAATACCCCACCGTAAAACATATGGCATGTTTGGACCCCACTCATGTTCTCTGACCCAGACTGGTGTCAGGTAAGGATGAGCAGTCTTGTGCATAAGTTTCTGCTAGACAAGCAGTTGTCAGGAGGTGTCTCTGCTGGTAGGAATAGTTTAATAGAATAGTTATTACCAAATGTATACACAATTATAACTTGTATAAGTGACAGAAGCCTGTCTGATGTAATATAATGATTAGTCAGTGATGGTGCCAGAGGGTAGGGCTGCCGTCTTATCGGCTCTCAACCAATCATGCTGTTTTATTTATTTTTTGTGTTCGTAACTTTTGTACATAATGTGGCTCCTACTGTCTCTTATGACCGAAAAGAGCTTCTGAACATCAGAACTGGGATCATTCACCTCAAATTGGACGAGGAGTTCTTCTTCAATGAGTCAGACGCGAGGGATATACTGCAGACACCAGACCAGGCCCGATCGCTGTGATTCGCTGGAGAAGGAAACGCAGATTTCGAGGCAAAAGATCAGGGTGCCTTGCGAGCATCAGGCGATGAGTGGCAAATCTGCCCTTGCCTTCCGTTCTGCTAGCTAACGGTCAATCGCTGGTTATACACTCTATCGGCAAGACAGAACAGTAGCCTCTGGTAAGACACGGGGCAAGGGCCTATGCATTTATGTAAACAGCTGGTGCACGATATCTAAGGAACTCAAGGTTTTGCTCGCCTGAGGTAGAGTATCTCATGATAAGCTGTAGACCACACTATCTTCCTAGAGTTTATCTATATTTTTCATCGCTGTCTACATTCCACCACAGAGTGAGGTTAAAACCGCACTAAATGAGCTGTGTTCCGCCATATGCAAACAGGAAAATGCTCATCCAGAGGCGGCGCTCCTAGTGGCTGGTGACCTTAAATGCAGGGAAACTTGAATCAGTTTTACCGAATTTCTATCAGCATGTTAAATGTGCAACCAGAGGGAAAAGAACTCTGGACCACCATTACTCCACACACAGAGATGCGTACAAAGCGCTCCATTGCCCTCCATTTGGCAAATCTGACCATAACTCTATTCTCCCGGTTCCTGCTTACAAGCAAAAATGAAAGCAGGAAGTACCAGTGACTCTGGGTATAAAAAAAGTGGTCAGATGAAACAGATGCTAAACAACAGGACTGTTTTGCTAGCACAGACTGGAATATGTTCCGGGATTCTTCCGATGGCATTGAGTACACCACATCAGTCACTAGCTTTATTAATAAGTGCATCGACGACGTCATCCCCACAGTGACTGTATGTACATACCCCAACCAGAAGCCATGGATTACAGACATTATTCGCACTGAGCTAAAGGGTAGAGCTGCCGCTTTCAAGGTGCGGGACTCTAACCCGGAAGCTTATAAGAAATCCCGCTATGCCCTCTGCCTGTTTGATGGTTTGTCAAAGCGTCAATACAGGACTAAGATCAAGTCTTACTACACTGGCTCTGACGCTCGTCTGATGTGGCAGGGCTTGCAAACTATTAGACTACAAAGGGAAGCACAGCCGAGAGCTGCCCAGTGACACGAGCCTACCAGACGAGCTAAATTACTTCTATGCTTGCTTCGAGGCAAGTAACACTGAAATGTGCTTGAGAGCATCAGTTGTTCCAGACAACTGTGTGATCATGCTCTCCGCAGCCAATGTGAGGAACGTTCACCAAGGCCACTGGGCCAGACAGATTACCAGGACGTATACTCCGTGCATGCGCTGACCAACTAGCAAGTGTCTTCACTGACATTTTCAACCTCTCCCTATCCGAGTCTGTACCAACATGTTTCAAGCAGACCCCCATAGTGTTCTTGGGCACAGGGACTAAGGTAACCTGCCTAAATGACTACCGACTCGTAGCACTTACGTCTGTTGCCATAAAATGCTTTGAAAGGCTGGTCATGGTTCACATCAACACCATTATCCCAGAAACCCTAGACCCACTCGAATTTGCATACTGCCCCAACAGATCCACAGATGATGCAATATCTTGCATTCCACAAGGCCCTTTCCCACATGGACAAAAGGAATACCTATGTGAGAATGCTATTCCTTGACTACAGCTCAGCGTTCAACAACATAGTGCCCTCAAAGCTCATCACTAAGCTGAGGACCATGGGACTAAACAACTCCCTCTGCAACTGAATTCTAGACTTCCTGACGGGTCACCCCCAGGTGGTAAGGGTAGGTAACAACACATACGCCACGCTGATCCTCAACACGGGAGCCCCTCAGGGGTGCGTGATCAGTCCCCTCCTGTTCTCACTGTTCACTCATGACTGCATAGCCAGGCACGACTCCAACACCATTAAGTTTGCTGATGACACAGTGGTAGGCCTGATCACCGACAATGAGACAGCCTAAAGGGAGGTCAGAGACCTGACCATGTGGTGCATGGACAACAACCTCTCCCTCAACGTGATCAAGACTAAGGAGATGATTGTGGACTACAGGAAAAGGAGGACCGAGCACACCCCCGTTCTCGTCGACGGGGTTGTAGTGGAGCAGGTTGAGAGCTTCAAGTTCCTTGGTGTCCACATCACCAACAAACTAACATGGTCCAAGCACACCAAGACAGTCGTGAAGAGGGCACAACAAAACCTATTCCCTCTCAGATCCTCAAAAGGTTCTACAGCCGCACCATCGAGAGCATCCTGACTGGTTGCATCACTGCCTGGTATGGCAACTGCTCAGCCTCTGACTGCAAGGCACTACAGAGGGTAGTGCGTACAGCCCAGTACATCACCGGGGTCAAGCTTCCTGCCATCCAGGACCTCGACCCAGACCATGGCTTCCCAGACTATTTGCACCCCCCCCACCCCACTGCTGCTATTCTTATTATCTATGCATTGCCACTTTAATAACCCTACCTGCATGTACATAATTACCTCGACGCCGGTGCATCACCAAGTCCAACACCCTCAGGAGCAGATGTAAGGAGAAAATTATGTGAATTAAAACCAGTCGAGGCAGAGTTGGAGAGTAATGCCACAGAACAGACACATGCCATGATGAAATAGAGAAAGAGGAGAGCAAGTCAGAGACCCTATTTTTAATTTTTTTCTCTCTCCATTGTGAGCATAGTTGAAATTAGTTGTCCCAGGTCTGGTAGGTAGTGGATTGGCACCAGCATTTTGTTTTGTTTATATGCAACCCTGTACATGAAATGTTTCCTTTTTAATAAACACATTTGGACATGATGTCCCTAACCCTAAGTCATTGGTGTCCTTCAGTACTTTTTGCAGAGTTTTGTTGTTGTTGTGAAATTGGTCTTAAATTGCATTCCAAGTGGCATTAAAGGTCTTAAGTTTTTTAAATTGAACTTGCTGAAACCTGCAGATTCCCCCCAGACCCACGAACACACAGCCCCGTCTCCAGCGCCCGCATCACTTTACGCCATATGGCCTAATACTGCACCGTTTTCTTTTCTCTCCGTAGCCCACGCACTTTCAATATTTAAATAATGAGAATTTTCCATTGTGTTAATGATGGCGGATTGATTGCTTTCCAAGTTTTTAGTATACGTTTTTTCAAGATGAGTGGTAAAAGAATCGTCCAACCCATCGGATATCTCACTACACCCCCATATGCCATGTCTTGAAAAATACACACAGATGGATTAAAAGTAAGTTTACGTTGTACACTGCATTGTAAACTAACTTGCCTAGTTAAATAAAAAATGTAATGCTTCTGGGCAGCCAACTTTATAGCTCCGCTCACAATTTACGTATATACCATTCCCAGAAAGCATGGATTATTTAGTCGTTATTAGTGTTTCACTTAAGACATTACTCTGCTGTTGTGCTCTAGAATGTTTGCATCTTGTCTCTTGTGTAACAAATTCTATACATTTGGCTTATACTGGATTAAGCGTAAAATTTTGTTAACTGTAACTTAGTTATGATCCAACTTTCCCTCCTTGTGCCAACATTAGTTCTTTTTAGGTCTTGGTTCCAATAGTTTATATTAAAAAAAAATCTAAGATTGTCAGTTGAATACACAAAACCTTGTTGAGAGCATATCATATGAAAGTCCGTTTCTGGCACAAATAAGGTTGCTCAGATGTCAAGAATTTCAAATCAACATTTTGTGATGTAACCTTAAATTGTATGTATTTGAAACTTCAGTCCAAAATGTATTTTGTATTCTGTCATGGAAATAAATGCATTTCCTGTTACCAAGTCATGAAACATTATTTTGTTGAAATATAATTTGATCTGAGAAATTGAGCTAATTGATTGTGTCCAAATTGGCATTTTTTATTTATTTAAAGTGTCTTTGCTGGTAGGAATAGTTTGGACCAAACCTCTTGCTACCAATGAGTAAGGTTTGATTTTTTTTTTTTATTACATTGTTTTTAACAAAAGCCACCCACGGACCTCCAATGCCAATCCCAACTCTAGAACCAGTATAAATTCTCTGTTTGACAATTAGTATGAAGCTGTGGCTTGGAGTATTGCTTTTCCTTACTATGTAAAGTATTCCCTGTGAATCTGGTCAAGTTTTTAGTTGAGACTAGTAGTTGAAGTCGCTTGCATCGCTCACCATAAAGTAGTGTGAAAGTACCAGGTTTTGACCACTAGATGCCGCTCTTCCTGCTATACTGCCAGACTATTTGATCCATTTTGCTGGTCTCTTGTGTTTATTAAATAGATCTAATTTCCTTTGCAACTTTGGGGAGAAAACCAATAGATTTGGCTCATTATGAAAATAAATTGTGTGGTCAACCTCACAATTCAAGCCAGCCCTCTGTGAAAGCAACTCAGTTTATCCTTTTTGCAACCTAGTGCTTCAACCCAACTCTCACCCTCCAATCCAACAGGTCCCAGACGTGCTCAATGGGATTGTGATCCGGGCTCTTCACTGGCCATGGCAGAACACTGACATTCCTGTCCTGCAGGAAATCATGCACAGAACGAGCAGTATGGCTGGTGGCATTGTCATGCTGGAGGGTCATGTCAGGATGAGCCTGCAGGAAGGGTACCATATGAGGGAGGAGGATGTCTTCCCTGTAACGTACAGTGTTGAGATTGCCTGCGATGACAACAAGCTCAGTCTGATGACGCCGTGGCACCCCCAGACCATGACGGACCCTCCACCTCCAAATCGATCCTGCTCCCGAGTACAGGCCTCGGTGTAACGCTTATTCCTTCGACGATAAACGCAAATCGGACCATAACCCCTTGTGAGACAAAACCACGACTCGTCAGTGAAGAGCACTTTTTGACAGTCCTGTCTGGTCCAGCGACGGTGGGTTTGTGCCCATAGGCGACGTTGTTGCCGGTGATGTCTGGTGAGGACCTGCCTTACAATAGGCCTACAAGCCCTCAGTCCAGCCTCTCGCAGCCTATTGCAGACAGTCTGAGCACTGATGGAGGGATTCTGCATTCCTGGTGTAACTCGGGCAGTTGTTGTTGCCATCCTGAACCTGTCCCGCAGGTGTGATGTTCGGATGTACCGATCCTGTGCAGGTGTTGTTAAACGTGGTCTGCCACTGCGAGGACAATCAGCTGTCCGTCCTGTCTCCTTGTAGCGCTGTCTTAGGCGTCTCACAGTATGGACATTGCAATTTATTGCCCTGGCCACATCTGCAGTCCTCATTCCTCCTTGCAGCATGCCTAAGACACGTTCACGCAGATGAGCAGGGACCCTGGATGTTTTTGAGTCAGTAGAAAGGCCTCTTTAATATCCTAAGTTTTCAAAACTGTGACCTTAATTGCCTACCGTCTGTAAGCTGTTAGTGTCTTAACGACCGTTCCACAGGTGCATGTTAATTGTTTATGGTTCATTGAACAAGCATGGGAAACAGTGTTTAAACCCTTTACAATGAAGATCTGTGAAGTTATTTTGATTTTTACGAATTATCTTTGAAAGACAAGGTCCTGAAAAGGGATGTTTCTTTTTTTGCTGAGTTTATGTATTAAGATTAGTGGCATTTACCATTTAACCCAACTATGGCTGACTCCAATTAGTCGACTGGTCAATTGTTTGGTCCTAAGGCTGTTGGTCAACCGAGTTTGTTTTAGTCGAGCAGTAACAAATATACAGCTTTGGTAAACTGATCATTTTGCAGTGGTCTCAATTTTTTTCTGGTTTTACTATTTATAGGTACAGTTGAAGTCGGAAGTTTACATACACCTTAGCCAAATACATTTAAACTCAGTTTTTCACAATTCCTGACATTTAATCCTAGTAAAAATTCCCTGTCTTAGGTCAGTTAAGATCACCACTTTTATTTTAAGAATGTGAAATGTCAGAATAATAGTAGAGGGGTTTATTTCAGCTTTTATTTCTTTCATCACATTCCCAATTAGTATTTGGTAGCGTTGCCTTTAATTTGTTTAACTTGGGTCAAACATTTCGGGTAGCCTTCCACAAGCTTCCCACAATAAGTTGGGTGAATTTTGGCCCGTTCCTCCTGACAGAGCTGGTGTAACTGAGTCAGGTTTGTAGGCCTCCTTGCTCGCACACGCTTTTTCAGATCTGCCTACACATTTTCTTTATGATTGAGGTCGGGGCTTTGTGATGGCCACTCCAATACCTTGACTTTGTTGTCCTTAAGCCATTTTGCCACAACTTTGGAAGTATGCTTGGGGTCATTGTCCATTTGGAAGACCCATTTGCATGACCAAGCTTTAACTTCCTGACTGATGTCTTGAGATGTTGCTTCAATATATCCACATAATTTTACGTACCTCGTGATGCCATCTATTTTGTGAAGTGCACCAGTCCCTCCTGCAGCAAAGCACCCCCACTACATGATGCTGCCACCCCCGTGCTTCACGGTTGGGATGGTGTTCTTTGGCTTGCAAGCCTCCCCCTTTTTCCTCCAAACATCACAATGGTCATTATGGCCAAACAGTTCTATTTTTGTTTCATCAGAGAACATTTCTCCAAAAAGTACGATCTTTGTCCCCTTGTGCAGTAGCAAACCGTAGTCTGGCTTTTTTATGACGGTTTTGGAGCATTGGCTTCTTCCTTGCGGAGCGGCCTTTCAGGTTATGTCAATATAGGACTTGTTTTACTGTGGCTATATATACTTTTGTACCTGTTTCCTCCAGCATCTTCACAAGGTCCTTTGCTGTTGTTCTGGGATTGATTTGCACTTTTTGCACCAAAGTACATTCAATGCCAGACAGAACACGTCTCCTTCCTGAGCGTTATGACGGCTGCGTGGTCCCATGGTGTTTATACTTGCATACTATTGTTTGTACAGATGAGGGTGGTACCTTCAGGCGTTTGGAAATTGCTCCCAAGGATGAACCAGACTTGTGGAGGTAGACAAAAAAAAATTTCTGATGTCTTGGCAGATATCTTTTTATTTTCCCATGATGTCACGCAAAGAGGCACTGAGTTTGAAGGTAGGCCTTGAAATACATCCACAGGTACACCTCCAATTGACTCAAATGATGTCAATTAGCCCATCAGAAGCTTCTAAAGCCATGACATTTTCTGGAACTTTCCCAGCTGTTTAAAGGCACAGTCAACTTAGTGTAGGTAAACTTCTGACCCATTAGAATTGTTATACCGTGAAATAATCTGTATGTAAACAATTGTTGGAAAAATGACTTCTGTCATGCACAAAGTAGATGTCCTAACCGACTTGCCAAAACAACAACAAATTTGTAGAGTGGTTGAAAAATGAGTTTTAATGACTCCAACCTAAGTGTATGTAAACTTCTGACTTCAACTGTATGTGTTTGGGGAAAATGAACATTTTTGTTTTTATTCTATAAACTACTGACAACATTTCTCCCAAATTCCCCCCCCCCCCAAATAGTCATTTAGAGCATTTATTTGCAGAAAATGACAACTGGTCAAAATAACAAAAACGATGCAGTGTTGTCAGACCTTTGAATAATGCAAATACAATAAGTTCATATTCATTTTTAAACACAATACTAATGTTTTAACTTAGGAAGCGTTCAGAAATCAATATTTGGAATAACCCTGATTTTCAATCACAGCTTTCATGCGTCTTGGCATGCTCTTCACCAGTCTTTCACATTGATGTTGGGTGACTTTATGCCACTCCTGGCGCAAATATTCAAGCAGCTCGGCTTTGTTTGGTGGCTTTTGACCATCCATCTTCCTCTTGATCACATTCCAGAGGTTTTCATTGGGGTTCAGGTCAGGAGATTGGGCTGGCCATGAGAGGGCCTTGAACTGGTGGTCCTTCATCCACACCTTGATTAACCTGTCTGTGGAGCATTGGAGCATTGTCCTGCTGGAAAAACCAATCCTCAGAGTTGGGGGACATTGTCAGATCTGAAGGAAGAACGTTTTCTTCCAGGACAACCTTGTACATGGCTTGATTCATGCGTCCTTCACGAAGACAAACCTGCCCATTCTATCCTTGCTTGAAGCATCCCCCAGATCATCACCGATCCTCCACCAAATTTCACAGTGGGTGCGAGACCTGGAGAGGCCTACAAGCCACAGTGTCTTGCACCCACTGTGAAATTTGGTGGATGATCTGGGGGTGCGTAAGTGCTTAAGCAAGGCTGGAATCGGCAGATTTATTTTGTGAAGAACGCATGAATCAAGCCACGTACAAGGTTGTCCTGGAAGACCCTGTCATGGCCAGCCCAATCTGTATAGCTCTGCATTTACATGATTGTTTGACTGTAGGTGGGGGATGGTGCATCCTGTATAAACACACACTCACTTCCTTGACAACAGCTCTGCACTGCTCCGTGAAGCGCAAGAAGTATGAATCCCCTGATTTCTACTGAGGCCATATCACCGTAAATGCGCTGCATTGCCAATGCAGATGTCGGATTGACTATGCGCCAAGATGCACAATGCACGCTCTCTCCTGCCAATTTGTGCACATTCATTGTTTCATAACTTCATTGTGTGAATTGTTTGTGTTTTGATTGTTAGTGTATATCAATTCCTCATTACATATCACCAATAGTACATTTAACGTTAATTCCCTATAATCTCTAATCTACAATGTTTGTTACTTTGGTTACGGTAGTTTCTGTTAATGCATTCAATATTATTATTCCAGTCTTCCCGTTCTCATTGTCGGAGTGGACACATTGTTTGCAGAGTACACAACCTATGCTACACTTGTGAATGTTGAGTAACGACATACACGCATAGAAGTAGGCCTATAGGCTACCTGGCCTTCGCGCAAATGTAGGCATATTAACATGCCCTTCTGGGGATCTGATTAGTATTTCTAATTGGCTTAACGCACCACCACTAATAACCTGTGGAGCTTCTCAAACAGTCTGTTTTTACATCCTTTGACAATTACAATAGTTCCTCAGTGTATTTGAAAATCTTTCGCACTCACTCCCTTTCGATAACCACTTAGCATGAAAGGGAATAATGTCCTGCTCTGATCCAGTGGAAACATGATAAAATATGCCTACCTGATTACTTCTTATCAGCGCTTGACTTGGACTGGAATCATTTCTGGTACTCATTTTGGGTGCTAATACAGTTTATATTTAGGTGCAGGAGCTCCACAATACTTTTGAGATAATATTCTGTAAGCGGAACAGGAGCTCAAGCAGTAGAACATTTTAGGTGCTGGTACTCCGCTCTGGTGAGCTCCTGCCCAAGTCAAGCACTACTTCTTATCTCTTGCGCAAATAGTCTACAGCTGTGTCGGTCCCGAGCTCACTGGGGCGGAATATTTTGACCAATGTTGCAAGTTTGCCAGAGCAAGTTTGTTGCAGACAGGCCATATGTAGTCAGTGATTTATTGGATATTTATTTTTATTTAGATTTGGATAGAATTTTGATAAACCACATGACAATGATTTTGAGAAGACAATCATTATACATTTTAAATTAAACTTTCACAAATGTGCATATGAAAACTATAACTGGCATGCCGATCAGTAGAAATTGGCATTCCACATGAGAAAGGTTGCAGCCGACTCGTGTAGCCTATTACCGGTAACTTCAGGGGAGTAATGGCAGAATCTGCGAAAGCCAGCAAGAGCGGGAGTAGAATAGTTGGGTAAGGTAATTTTTCTATTTTTTTTCTCCTGGTTATCTAGAGCTCTTGCGCCCTCTTAAGGAATTTTTCTTATTTCATCAAACCGTAAGCTTAAAGCATCAGACAGGCTCGGTGGATGTAGTTGATTTGATTAAAACACATAGGGTGTGTCTCTATATGGAAAAATACATTTAGTCGGGGACAGCCCAAAACCCAACCCAGTAATAAAAACTCCACTTTGTCTATGAAAGCCAATGGAAGCTCATCATAACACACCCCTTCTTACATGTGTCTCTTGGGGTCAATCTTCTCCAGGTGAACCAAGGGCTTGAGCTGCTCAGCGACGCTGCGCATGTCTTTGCAGAACACTATACAGTGTGTGTTTGGGACTTTTACCATTGAAGACCATTGAAACCATCGTCTAACAGTAACTAATCCATGCCTGTTTCCTGGACACCGATTAAGCGTAAAAGGACCAACTGAATTGCTTTCATGGTGGAATGGTTTGAATTGTGAGGATGACCACACTATTTATTTTCATCATGAGCTAAATCTATTGGTTTTCTACCCAAAGTTGCAAAGTAAATGTTGTAATCTACAGTGCATTCGGAAAGTATTCAGACTCCTTGACTTTTTCCACATTTTGTTACGTTAGTCTTATTCTAAAATTTAAATTTGTTTTTCCTCAATCTACACACAGTAACCCATAATGACGAAGCGAAAACAGGTTTTTAGAAATGTTTAGCAATGATTTACAAATAAAGAACTAAAATAATACATTTACATATACATAAGTATTCAGACCCTTTGTTATGAGACTTGAAATTGAGCTCAGGTGCATCCTGTTTCCATTGATCATCCTTGAGATGTTTCTACAACTTGATTGGAGTCCACCTGTGGTAAATTCAGTTGATTGGACATGATTTGGAAAGGCACGCACCTGTCTATATAAGGTCCCACAGTTGACAGTCAAGCCATGAGGTCGAAGGAATTGTCCGTAGAGCTCCGAGACAAGATTGTGTCGAGGCTCAGATCCAAAACATGTCTGCAGCATTGAAGGTCCCCAAGAACACAGTGGCCTCCATCATTCTTAAAAGGAAGAAGTTTGGAACCACCAAGACTCTTCCTAGAGCTGGCCGCCCTGCCAAACTGAGCAATTGAGGGAAGAAGGGCCTTGGTCCGGTGGTGGGTGGTGACAAGAACCCAATGGTCACACTGACAGTTCCTCTGTGGAGATGGGAGAACCTATTATAACACCTCAATGGAAAGATGTGAGGAACACGAACACGATGGTGTTCTCCGTTTTGCTCTACGGCTCCCACAAACATCGGGACTCGTCTGAAGTCGGGACATCTGATCTGCCAACTTCTGTCTGAACGGTTTGTACTAATATGACCCCTCTGTGGAAAGATGAGTCTTTCACAAACACGTACATGTTGGTTTTCTCTAGGATGCCCACAAGCCTCACAAGACCAGTCTGAAGGTAGCTGGTTAACAGTTTTTATTTTTTATTATTGTAAGTATATATGGAGTTAGTGTTGTGCCTAAAATAAGGGGTTAAATGCAACAAAAACATATATAGTTTCCTAATCTTATATCTCAGATATAGGACAGGCACTTCAGATTAAGGACTATCTGTTTATCCATGTTTGAAGCTGTTATTCAATGCGTTTCTATGGGCTAATAGCAATATCAAAATTATTGTTTGATACCTGAAGGGGTCCTAAAACTCAAAATCAAATCAAATAGCTAAATGATCATTGGTTTGACCATTATAAAACAATTCCATATGTTAGCTTCGGCCGGCTGAAGCTAATAATTTAGCTAAATCTTCCCAACTGCGAACACACACACACACACGGGACGCCCACATCAAACCCGAAACCAACTCACATTTGAGTTCAGTCATGGCCACTAGCATTTCTTAATGAACCACATCTAAAACGAGGCCAGTCTAAAGTGCAGTTGTCCTTTTAGACTTTGTCATATGGTACAAAATGGGGTAGCGCTCACATCTTTATGTATTTGCAAGTTGTCAGCTTCACACCATCTTTACTCAAATGTGAATACAAAAGGAAATGTGCATGGTGGACCTTCTCATATAGTCAAAATGTTGGAGTATGGACACTTTGAAGGTTAATCCTTGACATTAAATGTCAATTTACATTTTTGAGTCTTCAAAAAATGTGCCATATAGGAAAGATTCAAGACCGAAAGCGACCCTTTTGAGCTAAAAGGTTGTTTTTCAAGCTTGCGTGCCTGTCATACTTCACTGAAAGTTACTCACCCTAGCCTGACAGTAACACTTGAGTAAATTGGAAAGGAAATGAAGAAATAGAGAAACACAATTCTATGAGTCATGTTACAGCCAGGGATATTTACGCAGAAGAAAGTGTGATGATGATGCAAAATGCATCATCTGATGAAAAAAAAAAAAAACATCACACTCTCCATTTTTATTGAAAGTGCTCTGTTTTGAAAACTTAACTGCTGACATGCACACTTTTTGGGGGGACTATATCAACAGGGGACTAATTAACAAAATACTCATGTTTTTTGAGTAAAATATCCTTTTAAAAGAATGCCAGGACAGGGAGGACACAGTATTAGACCCTGTGTTACATCATTGGCCTTGCCAAACACCTTACCCCGCTTAACCTCTACATTACTCTGTGTTTACTTAAGAGATAGAGGACATCAGTCAACTCTAGGTTTGGGGCATATTCACGTTGAAGAGTTGTAGCAGAGGGACCATGACGAGATTTACTTTTTCATAATATGTACATAACCTTTTAAATTTACATTAGCAATGTAACGTTACGTGCCGAGAGGGGGTTCGGGGGCAATGAACGGTTTTGCTCTGCAGCTTAAATTTACGGTAAATATCCCTGTATAGCCACTAGCCAGTAAAGCATGCTTAACAAACTATTCAACTATGCAAGCAACTTTTCATCTTAACTATATTGCACTCTTGAATAATGCAACAATTCACAAGCATGTGCAGACAGGGTTTATTTTCACATCTGTACACTCATTACATTTTAGCTTCAATACAAAGGCACAGTTACTAAAGCTAACATGCATCATTAAGTAACGTTAGTCTATAAAAAATGTATGATTACCCTCTCATACGAATAGAAAAGTAGAGTAGGCCTACCTTACAAAATTAGAACAAACCAGGCTTTATTTTATCAATATAATGCAAATCATTACATGTGGTAAAAGCTAATTGTGACAAAAAAGTGGATAATTCACTGTGGATTTGAGAATAGCTGTTTTACTTGGCCAGTGCAGCCACCATTGACAGTTGTATTTATTTTTTAAAGCTACGCCTACAATTTCAGAATGTAACAGGCTGTTACTGCAATTTCAGGTAAAAACTCAAAATATTAGGAAAATGTCTATACATTTCAGCTGATTCAAAAACACTGCTCTGCTATTACAATGTTTATTGTAGGAGTGTTGGACTCAGCAAGACAATTTAACACTGCCTTGCTTGCAGGGGGGCCAGTGACATGTGCTTCCTCCAGAAGTAGCGGTCGAGAGGTGACAAGTTAACAAGTTTACATTACAGTAAAAGGTCTAGCCGAGGGTATTTTCTCAATTTCTAGGCAATCTCTCGTAGTGAGAATAGGATCTTAAAACCTCTTAAGGATCCCCTTTTTCAATTTTCGCCTAAAATGACATACCCAAATCTAACTGCCTGTAGCTCAGGACCTGAAGCAAGGATATGCATATTCTTGATACCATTTGAAACGAAACACTTTGAAGTTTATGTAAATGTGAAGTTAATGTAGGAGAATAACACATTAGATCTGGTAAAAGTTAGTACAAACATTTTTTTTTTCTTTGTATTATCTTTAAAATGCAAGAGAAAGGCTACAATGTATTATTCCAGCCCAGGTGCAATTTAGATGTTGGCCACTAGATGGCAGCAGTGTATGTGCAAAGTTTTAGACTGATTCAATGAACCATTGCATTTCTGTTCAACATTTTGTGTGAAGACTGCCCAAGTGCCAATAACTTTTCAAGTTCATAACTGTGCACTCAAACAATAGCATGGTATTCTTTCACTGTAATAGCTACTGTACATTGGACAGTGCAGTTAGATTAACGAGAATTTAAGTTTTCTGCCAATATCAGATTTTTCTATGTCCTGGGAGATGTTCTTGTTACTTACAACCTCATGGTAATCGCATTAGCGCACATTAGCTCAACCGTCCTGCGGGTGGGACACCGATCTGTAGAGATCCTTAAAAGGTTTTAAACAAGATAGCCTGCCGTTCTTTTAGTCAACTCCTCTGTTGTGTTGTTCACTGTCATACCAAGCAATGTTGGCTAAAACACAAACGGATCTGGCAATGAGGCTATAGGAAAATTTGAAGGTCCTCCAATGACATGCTTGTAACATTCCCATTATTGTGCATAGTGTGATGATAAACCATTAGTGTAAAAAGTTACCATTTGGTCCCTGTACTAGGCATGTGTGCTTTTCTTGCTTGTGAAAAGCATCATTGATTTGCTGTGTTTTATGTCCCAGCAGATAGTGGTGAAAGAATAATTGTTCAGTGCAGGATTTTCTTTATAGACTTTGGAAGTGCATAATATTTATCTCCTTTTTCTTTCAGAGCACCTTCTACTCGAGAGACTAGTTTTATTGAAAAGATGAAGAAAACAGTGAGTGTTTTTCTATTTCAGTATTTTGGGTGTAGAAAGGATAATGGTCTAGCTACTAGACTGACTTTACTGTGGATCCTCTGGACTCCTCAGTCCAGACTTGGGTTCAAATACTATTTAAAATCATTTGAAATATTTTCTGGGCTTGATTGAGCTTGTCTGGTACAATAAAACCAATAGAATATTTAAAAAGGTGAAAACCCTGCCCATCTGGCAATCCAGGAAGAAAAGAGCAAATGCTAAAAGTATTTGAAAGATTTGAAATAGTATTTGAACATTTTGTCTGTTCAGTACTAGCTGACCTTGAGAAATGTATATAGTTGATTTGGCTGCAAAGTCCCCAGATATCAGAAGGTGAAATAAATACAATTATGGTATTTTACGACATCATGTAGTTTAGTCTCTGTTGCTCACTGTCTATTGATTTATCATGGGAACCATAAATGGTGAAATACACGGAGTATACAAAACATTAAGAACACCTGTTCTTTCCATGACATAGACTGACCAGGTGATCCTTTATTGATGTCACTTGTTAAATCCACTTCAATAAGTAGATGAAGGGGAGGAGTCGGGTTAAAGAAGGATTTTTAAGCCTTGAGACCATAGATCCCAACAGTGGAGGTTTCAGAATACCCACAAAAACAATAGTTTTTCCACCATAAATTTTTCCCATAGGGGATTTTAGAAACACTTAAATTAAAGGCTATGCTTCGTGTGGGCTTACCCTGGCGTGACGTTTTGATAACCATTTAAGTCTTTCTCGGACAAGGTGACTTTTAGCAATATATTCAGCTCAATTTACTCATTTATAAAATGCTAAATAGCATCAAAGTAGACATCATGCAAAACTACAAATCACTGCAAGCTCCTGCATGTAATCTCTTGCTGACACCTTTGCTAACGAGTATTGTCAATTTATAACTTGCACAAGACAGTTCACAGAATTGTCCATTTTAAAGAAATGTAGCCAATTGATTCATTACTACATTTAGCTAACATTAGTTAATCCAGAGATTCTTACCTTTGCCTCGATTCGGCAGTCTCGTCCAGATCATCATGGCATTTGTAGTTCTTTATGATAGCCACATTAGCAGCTAATTAGCGATTCATTTTTGGGGTGGTAAATATAGTCACATTGTCCTAGAGAGATTTACATGTTTATCAAAATGTCACGCCAGAGTAATCCTACACAAAACACAGCCCTTATTTTAAGTGTTTCTAAAATCCCCTGTGGGAAAAAGTTATGCTGGAAAAACTATTGGAACCATTTCCCTGTTTGACCGCTAGGTTTTATGGGTATTATGACTCATACTGTGGTACTATATTGGGACAATATGGGCCAGCATCCCTGTGAAACGCTTTCGACACCTTGTCCTGAGGGCAAAAGGAGATGCAACTCAATATTAGGAAGGTGTTCCTAGTGTTTGGTATACTCAGTGTTTTAAATTATTCTATCACAGACCATAATGCTCTAACCTGTATAATGTAATATTTTACCTCGTTATTGGACAGCAAAAAGTTAAATGGCAACAGGGTGGGTTGGTATTTGGTTATAACTAGGGCCTGGAGTTTTTTCCTGGCCGCCAGGTCATGTGGTCAGGAAAAAACTCCTGGCCCTTATTCCAAGTGTTGCTGCTATTTCCCTCCAGGGTAGGAACATCGTGGTATTCTACGGCTCTCAGACAGGCACGGGCGAGGAGTTTGCCAACCGGCTGTCCAAAGATGCCCAGCGCTACGGCATGAAGGGTATGGCTGCCGACCCCGAGGAATACGATATGGTAACTAATTAACGACATTCCAATATCAGTGTTTATATGGTTACATATGAAATTCGGTATCCTGGTTCCGTTTTTCTGGATCATTTGAGAATTTTACTAAATAGGTTTTGCTTTCACAAGACCTGAAATAATCATTTTGGGTGCGATTTGAATTCTACGTGACATTAGCAAGCTAGCTTGTTTACAATGGGCAAAAAGAACCATACAATTCGTGCTGCCGCGTCACAATACCTGGTACTCTGGTCCTGGGTCTTGGATCCGCTACTCACACAGGTCCAGGATTCGCTTCAGTCAGGGTTTGTTAGTGTTTCACACAGGCTTTATAGCATGGATCAGAGTACCAAAAGCTCCAAGATCCGAATCATACAGGGAATATGTAGCCTAGTGGTTAGAGCGTTGGGTCAGTAACTGAAAAGTTCCTGGATCGAAACCCCGAGCTGACAAAGTAACAATCTGTCGTTCTGCCCCTGAACAAGGCAGTTAACCCACTGTTTCCCGGTAGGCTGTCATTGTAAATAAGAACTTGTTCTTAACTGACTTGCCTAGTTAAATAAAAATGTGAAAACACCCTTAGTATAATAACGATTCTAATAACCCATTTATGACAACCCTGTCTAATAAGGCTTCTATACTGCCACCCCAGCAGCTCCAACAAGGATTCATACCTGCATAGCTCAAAGGTGGCTCATCTGTACCCCTCCTAACAATATTAGTCTCTTGAGCCAAGGTCCTGTTCCAAAAAGTTGAAAACATAATTGTGCCCTGAATGGCATACAGCACATGTAATGGCAAACATCTAATGTCCAGGCATCTTCTAATCCACAGTCTGAGCTGTCCCGTCTGGCTGAGATTGGCAACTCCCTGGCCATCTTCTGCATGGCCACTTACGGTGAGGGAGACCCCACAGACAACGCCCAGGACTTCTATGACTGGCTGCAGGAGACCGACGGGGAATTGGATGGAGTCAACTATACTGTGATTATCTCTTTCTCTCTCTCGCTCTCTCCTCCCCCTGTTATTCATAATCAGGGCCAGGAGTTTGCCCAAGAAAAACTCCTGTTGGCCCCATTCACATACAGTTGAAGTCGGAAGTTTACATACACCTTAGCCAAATACATTTAAACTCAGTTCTTGACATTTAATCCTAGTAAAAATTCCCTGTCTTAGGTCAGTTAGGATCACCACTTTATTTTAAGAATGTGAAATGTCAGAATAATAGTGTAGAGTGATTTATTTCAGCTTTTATTTCTTTCATCACATTCCCAGTGGGTCAGAAGTTTACATGCACTCAATTAGTAGTTGGTAGCATTGCTTAACTTGGGTCAAATGTTTTGGGTAGCCTTCCACAAGCTTCCCACAATAAGTTGGGTGAATTTTGGCCCATTCCTTCTGACAGAGCTGGTGTAACTGAGTCAGGTTTGTAGGCCTCCTTGCTCGCACACGCTTTTTCAGTTCTGCCCACAAATTTTCTATAGGATTGAGGTCAGGGCTTTGTGATGGCCACTCCAATACCTTGACTTTGTTGTCCTTAAGCCATTTTGCCACAACTTTGGAAGTATGCTTGGGGTCATTGTCCATTTGGAAGACCCATTTGCAACCAAGCTTTAACTTCCTGACTGATGTCTTGAGATGTTGCTTCAATATATCCACATAATTTTCCTACCTCGTGATGCCATCTATTTTGTGAAGTGCACCAGTCCCTCCTGCAGCAAAGCACCCCCACTACATGATGCTGCCACCCCCGTGCTTCACGGTTGGGATGGTGTTCTTTGGCTTGCAAGCCTCCCCCTTTTTCCTCCAAACATAACAATGGTCATTATGGCCAAACAGTTCTATTTTTGTTTCATCAGAGGACATTTCTCAAAAAAGTACGATCTTTGTCCCCATGTGCAGGTGCAAACCGTAGTCTGGCTTTTTTATGGCGGTTTTGGAGCATTGGCTTCTTCCTTGCTGAGTGGCCTTCCAGGTTATGTCGATTGAGGACTCGTTTTACTGTGGATATAGATACTTTTGTACCCGTTTCCTCCAGCATCTTCACAAGGTCCTTTGCTGTTGTTCCGGGATTGATTTGCACTTTTTGCACCAAAGTACATTCATCTCTAGGAGACAGAACGCTTCTCCTTCCTGAGCGGTATGACGGCTGCGTGGTCCCATGGTGTTTATACTTGCGTATTATTGTTTGTACAGATGAACATAGTACCTTCAGGCATTTGGAAATTGTTCCCAAGGATGAACCAGACTGGTGGAGGTCTACAATTGTTTTTCTGAGGTCTTGGCTGACTTCTTTTGATTTTCTCATGATGTCATGCAAAGAGGCACTGAGTTTGAAGGTAGGCCTTGAAATACATCCACAGGTACACCTCCGATTGACTCAAATTAGGTCAATTATCATATCAGAAGCTTCTAAAGCATTACATAATTTTCTGGAATTTTCCAAGCTGTTTAAAGGCACAGTCAACTTACTGTATGTTAACTTCTGACTCACTGGAATTGTGATACAGTGAATTATAAGTGAAATAATCTGTCTGTAAACAACCGACTTGCCAAAACTATAGTTAGTTAACAAGAAATGTGTGGAGTGGTTGAAAAACTAGTTTTAATGACTCCAATCTAAGTGTATGTAAACCTCCGACTTCAACTGTACATTAGCCAAGCGTTCACTTTCAAATGTGTATTTCACGTGAATTAACTTTAGTGTGAGACCGAGATGAGTTATGCTAACATCCAAAAAATAGGCTTTATGTGTATGGTTGAGTTCTGGCTTCGGCCATAGCTGACATACGTGCCATCCTGGCTGGTTGGTCATTGTCGGAGTTGGTCCAACATTCCTGCCCTCAATGGGATGAAGAATTTCACTTCTGACTGGAGGCAATCTGGCCACGCACTCTGAATGGTCACTTGGGCTCCTTCCACTCCCTGCCAGTGTCTTTTTGTCCTAGACTTGAAAGACAGCATTAATTACACTTAATGAAAGATGATAGACGTTCAGTGTACTCCCAGTAGGAGCTTGCGTTGAATGTGTGTGCATGTCTCTGTGTGTGTGTATATAGTATACGATCTTATATTGATTTTGTATTTTTTTTACTAGAAGTGACTGATGTTGACATCTCTCCCTGCAGGTGTTTGCATTGGGCAACAAGACATATGAACACTACAATGCCATGGGGGCGTACGTGGACAAGAGGCTGGAGGAACTGGGAGCCAAGAGGGTCTTTGACCTGGGCATGGGAGACGATGACGGCAAGTGAGTGAGGCTGCGTTGGAGGGGTGCGTCCCAATATCTATTTTCCCCTGAAGAGTGCACTTGTTTACTACTTCCCACAAATCTAAAGGCATTGGACTGGTGGAGGCATGCACTAATGGGAGTTTACACCATATTTGTTATACCAGTCATGTCCTTTCAAATCAGTGAAGGGAAGTGAACGATTGCACACTTTGGTAGGAAGGAGAGATAATTGGACATAACCTTGGATCTCTCCCGAATCAAAGTGTGACCGATGTTGAGATCATAATGATGGCCAAATGATGGAAATGGGGGTTGATAAGAGGGTTTTTCTGCTTCTTTTCATTTTTCAGCCTGGAGGAGGACTTTGTGACATGGAGGGAGCAGTTCTGGCCAGCCATGTGCGAGCACTTTGGAGTGGAGGCTTCAGGAGAGGACTCCAGGTACTTATCCCAATTTATTGTAATTATCACATTCTCATTTTCCCTCAATTCATACACAGAGTATGGAAGGAGAGATTTGCAGATTAACTGTAGGCCCTCTCGCTCTACATTAGCATTCGTCAGTATGAGCTCAAGGAGCACAATGACATCAACATGAACAAGGTGTACACAGGAGAGTTGGGCCGTCTGAAGAGCTTTGAGACCCAGAAACCGTGAGTTATTCTACCCCATCCTCTTCACTTATCATTACAATATCTGCTACAGAGTTTCGTGTTCTAAAGATTTCTCTTTAAACAAGTATTACTGCCCGCTAGTGGAGCTAAAGGGGATTTCCTAGTTGGAACGCTAAAGTGCGACACTGCTTCATCTGTCGATGTTCACCTCTATGATTTACCTCATATTGTCTCTGCATACTGATGTGTACAGTTCACTGGTATGAAATTCTATTGATCCTTTCCCCCCAGTCCTTTTGACGCAAAAAACCCCTTCCTGGCTCCAGTCACTGTTAACCGCAAGCTCAACAAAGCAGGTGACAGGCATCTCATGCACCTTGAAGTGGACATTACAGGCTCCAAGATTAGGTAAGCGAGAGCCAAGAGCTGTAACTTTCTTTGTATAGTTATCAACCAATATCTACCTCCCAGACAGTATTTCCTTAAAAGGAATAGGCTACACTTCTTAGATGAAATGGTGCCTTTTTATATAGTGGAAAGATGACTTGAAAACCCTTTGTCATTCTGTCTTTGTAGATATGAGTCGGGAGACCACGTTGCCGTCTATCCTACCAATGACACAGCGATCGTGAACAGGCTGGGACAGATCCTTGGCGTGGACCTTGATTCAGTTATCTCTCTCAACAACCTTGATGGTGCGGCACTGACCTGATGCAACACCTTGACTCAGAGTCCTCTGAATATCTCTCAATGTCTTTTTAAGATCCTTAAACACACACATTCTGTTTGGACATCTCTTGAAATGTTACTCTCCCTGTATTACATTTTTTTTTTAAGGAGAAAGTTTTGTGAAATCACCAACTGCTTTTTATTACTCTAAATCTTAGGGTCGGTGTCCTTCACCCAGGTTAAGCCTAGTCCTGGACTTAAAAGAAGCTTCATTGAGAATACTGTTTAGTCCAAGATTGGGCTTAATGTGTGGAAACTGTCCCTTAATGTATAACCAATGTTAATGTGATGCTATCTGATGCCGTTTCTCAGAGGAGTCCAATAAGAAGCACCCATTCCCTTGCCCCACCACCTATCGTACGGCTCTGACCCACTACCTGGACATCATCCACCCGCCTCGCACCAACGTCCTGTATGAGCTGGCCCAGTACGCCACTGACCCCAAGGACCAGGAGAACATGCGCAAGATGGCCTCGTCTGCTCCCGAGGGCAAGGTGTGTGGCTGTGACACTGTGTTAACTTATTTCCTATTCTAAAAGTAGTCAAGATTACCTCAACATACACAAGATGGGTTATTGGTAGTGGGAAAGTTACGCTTAAACCTCAGGGTTGGGGTCAATTCAATGTCAATTCAGGAAGCAATCTTGAAAAGCATTGAGAAAAATTGGAATTGGAATTCAAATGTACTTTCTGACTGAACTGAAATGGAATTGACCCCAACCCTGATAAGCCTATAACACATGTGAAAAGTTGCCCTTAAGCACAGATCTAACTCCAGCCTTAACCAATTTCGGAGGATGGTAAATATATCTGACCCAGATGCCTGACTCCAGATCAGTGGTTAGGGGCAACTTCTACCTACTCCATGTTATCCCAGCTAAGTGTTGTGGTCTCTACTAGGCTCTGTACCAGAGTTTTGTGCTGGAAGACAACAGGAACATCCTGGCCATCCTGGAGGATCTGCCGTCCTTGCGGCCTCCCATCGACCACCTGTGTGAGCTCATGCCCCGTTTGCAGGCTCGCTACTACTCCATTGCCTCCTCCTCCAAGGTGAGGATATATACAGGGTGTATCCATGCATTGTAGCAAAACAATGGTTTCTAGTGAATATACCCCAGTACATCAACCCTAATGACGCCACACCCTAACTCCTCCTCAATACATTTATTTTTCTTGTTACATTTACAGTAGTTATTTAGCAGACGCTGCCATCCACTATAAATTATATTGAGATAATGTGAAACGACCACGTATTATTATTATTATTATTATTATTATTATTATAGGCCCAGTGCAGTCAAAAACATGATTTCCCTGTGTTTTATATGTGTATATATAAACTATGAAACAACACATATGGAATCATGTAGTAACCAAAAAAGGTTTAAACAATTCTAAATATCTTGATATTTGAGATTCTTCAAATGGCCACACTTTGCCTTGTTGACAGCTTTGCACACTCTTGGCATTCTCTCAACCAGCTTCACCTGGAATACTTTCCCAACAGTCTTGAAGGAGTTGACACATATGCTGAGCACTTGTTGGCTGCTTTTCCTTCACTCTGCGGTCCGACTCATCCCAAACCATCTCACTTTGGTTAACCTCTTAAATCTAGACGTTCCGCTAGCGGAACACCTGCTCCAATATCCAATGATGGGCGTGGCGCGAAATACAAACTCCTCGAAAATCCGAAAACTTCAATTTTTCAAACATATGACTATTTTACACCATTTTAAAGACAAGACTCTCCTTTATCTAACCACACTGTCCGATTTCAAAAAGGCTTTACAGCGAAAGCAAAACATTAGATTATGTCAGCAGAGTACCCAGCCAGAAATAATCAGACACCCATTTTTCAAGCTAGCATATAATGTCACAAAAAACAAAACCACAGCTAAATGCAGCACTAACCTTTGATGATCTTCATCAGATGACACTCCTAGGACATTGTTATACAATACATGCATGTTTTGTTCAATCAAGTTCATATTTATATCAAAAACCAGCTTTTTACATTAGCATGTGACGTTCAGAACTAGCATTCCCACCGAACACTTCCGGTGAATTTACTAAATTACTCACGATAAACGTTCACAAAAAACATAACAATTATTTTAAGAATTATAGATACAGAACTCCTTTATGCAATCGCGGTGTCCGATTTTAAAATAGCTTTTCGGTGAAAGCACATTTTGCAATATTCTGAGTAGATAGCCCGGCATCACGGGCTAGCTATTTTGACACCCACCAAGTTTGGCCCTCACCAAACTCAGATTTACTATAAGAAAAATTGGATTACCTTTGCTGTTCTTCGTCAGAATGCACTCCCAGGACTTCTACTTCAATAACAAATGTTGGTTTGGTTCCAAATAATCCATAGTTATATCCAAATAGCGGCGTTTTGTTGTGCGTTCAAGACACTATCCGAAGGGTGACGCGCCCGGCGCATTTCGTGACAAAAAAATTCAAAATATTCCATTACTGTACTTCGAAGCATGTCAAACGCTGTTTAAAATCAATTTTTATGCGATTTTTCTCGTAAAAAAGCGATAATATTCCGACCGGGAGTCGTTGTTTTCGTTCAAAGACTGAAAATTAAAACATGGAGTCGTCTCGTGCACGCGCGCACCAGTCTCATTGTTCTCAGATCGACCACTTACCAAATGCGCTACTGTTTTTCAGCCATGGCCTGCAAAGTCATCATTCAACGTTCTGGCGCCTTCTGAGAGCCTATGGGAGCGTTAGAAAATGTCACGTTACAGCAGAGATCCCCTGTTTTGGATAGAGATGATCAAGAAGGCCAAGAAATGGTCAGAGAGGGCGCTTCCTGTTTGGAATCTTCTCAGGTTTTGGCCTGCCAAATGAGTTCTGTTATACTCAGACACCATTCAAACAGTTTTAGAAACTTTGGAGTGTTTTCTATCCAAAGCTAATAATTATATGCATATTCTAGTTTCTGGGCAGGAGTAATAATCGGATTAAATCGGGTACGTTTTTTTATCCGGCTTGGAAAATACTGCCCCCTATCCATAACAAGTTAAGGTCAGGGGATTGTGGCGGCCAGGTCATCTGATGCAGCACTCCATCACTCTCCTTCTTGGTAAAATAGCCCTTGCACAGCCTGAAGGTGTGTTGGGTCATTGTCCAGTTGAAAAACAAATGATAGTCCCACTAAGCCCAAACCAAATAGGATGGTGTATCACTGCAAAATTCTGTGATAGCCATGCTGGTTAAATGTGCATGGAATTTTAAATAAATCACAGTGTCACCAGCAAAACACCCCCACACCATAATTTTTATTTTACCTTTATTTAACTAGGCAAGTCCGTTAAGAACAAATTCTTATTTTCAATGATGGCCTAGGAACAGTGGGTTAACTGCCTTGTTCAGGGGCAGAGAACGACAGATTTTTACCTTGTCAGCTCGGGGATTCGATCTTGCAACCTTTCGGTTACTAGTCCAACACACTAGGCTACCCTGCCGCCCCGTAACACCACCTGCTTCATGGTGGGAAATACACATGTAGAGATCATCCGTTCACCCAACCTGCGCCTCAGAAAGACACGGTGGATGGAACCAAAAAAACTCCAGTTTGGACTCCAGACCAAAGAACAAATTTCCACCGGTCTAATGTCCATTGCTCGTGTTTCTTGGCCCATGCAAGTCTCTTCTTCTTATTGGTGTCCAAGAGTAGTGGTTTCTTTGCAGCAATTCAACCATGAAGGCCTGATTCACACTGTCTCCTCTGAACAGTTGATGTTGAGATGGGTCTGTTACTTGAATGTATTTGGGCTGCCCTTGAATGAGTAGGTGTTCTAAAACTTTTGACCAGTAGTGTATTTCCACACTGAGGTTGAAGTAATACTTTGACATTGAGAAATTGATAAAGATTATGCCCTTTACGTGTAAAATCTGTTTGAAAAGACAGCCAAAAATGTCTGCCTTATGGATGGGAGCGAGTTTGTGCTTTCCATGGTGACGTCACCATCCAGTAAATTAGTTAATAGGCCAATAAGAAAGAGTTACAAACCTCTCTGCCAATAACAGAACATTTTCAGTTTACCCTTCCCAATCACACCACTCCCAGACAGTCCTAGCAAAATTATTGCTTGAGAAATTCTTCTTTGTTAAGAAGCTCTTTTTGTTTCATTTTAATTGAAATAAAATCAGTCAGGTACTTAAGTGATACCCAGAGATTACAGCTGCACTGGTCCTTTAAGCATCCATTGTCGGTCAACCTGCAATAGTGTCATCTAAAAAGAGTGGTTAATGATGCCTTCTCTTTGTAGGTCCACCCCAATAGCATCCACATCTGTGCTGTGCTGGTGGAGTACACAACTAAAACCGGGCGCCTCACAAAGGGAGTGGCCACCACCTGGCTAAAGAACAAACTGGTTGCGGACAACGGCCACAAGTCCACGGTCCCCATGTACATCCGCAAGTCCCAGTTCCGCCTGCCCTTCAAGGCCAGCAACCCAGTCATCATGGTCGGTCCTGGGACCGGCATCGCTCCCTTCATGGGCTTCATCCAGGAGCGTGGGTGGCTCAAAGAACAAGGTACATGGTAGACACCATGATAGAAGCTTGCCATAGACGCATTGGAAATGTTTGTGTTGGTTTCCTGATTGTTTTGTTATGCTGCATAGTATTTTTTTATGAGTTGTCATGTTCTGTGTCACACTGACTAAAATAAAGCACCTTAACTCTCTTGTATGGATACCATTAAGCCAATTGGTCTGCTTTTTCCTGTAGGCAAGGAGGTGGGGGAGACGGTCTTGTACTGTGGCTGCAGGCACAAGAAAGAGGACTATCTGTACCAGGGGGAGTTGGAGGAGGCTGAGAAGATGGGTGTCATCACGAAGCTCAACGTGGCTTTCTCTCGGGATCAGGAGCAAAAGGTATACTTTTTTTATTAGTTATAGTTATTCAGCACTAGGACCTTAAAAAACTATTATTAAAAATGGTGAACAATGCTTTTCTGTTAGCTAGAATATGACATATTTATTAAACAGCCATATACGACCATACAGCCATATTGTTATCTGAGCCTACACACACTGCAGTTGGGACACCAAGACAAGATTGTAATCCTTATCATATTTCCATTGCGTTCTTGAGTGTTGCCAATCATGGTTGTTGGTACTATAGACCGGTATCTTTATCGGTCTGATTCTGTACCACTGGGGGTGTACTATTAGTGGGGATGGTCAACACATACTCCACACAGAGTGCTAGGCTAGCCCTCAGAGGATACCTGAGGGATTGAGTTTGTGCTGCCTCATCTCATAAAGGAAGAGGAACATGTTTCCTTGCAAGGTCGTTTTTTTTGTTTGTGTGAAGACTGGAAGCTCAAGAGAATGTTGTAAGATCTGTTTCCTCTCGCTGTCCCGCCAGGTGTACGTGCAGCATCTCCTGAGGACCAACAAGGAGGACCTGTGGAGGCAGATCCACACAGACAATGCACACATATACATCTGCGGGTAAGGAAGGATCCTCGCCAGTAACATTTGCACCTTGGCGATAAAATTGATTGAAATTGAGTTGACATATTTCTTGAAAGCACTCCCGAATTCACAAAAATCCTCAAACAAGGGTTAAAAGACAAATGTCTTATAGAGAAATGCTCCTGTTTTTAGGGATGCGCGGAACATGGCCAGGGATGTGCAGACAGCTTTCTATGAGATAGCAGAGGAGCTGGGCGGCATGACACGCACTCAGGCCATCGACTACATCAAGAAACTGATGACCAAGGGACGGTACTCGCAGGACGTCTGGAGCTAAAACCCCTAGGATCCAACCACATCCTATGTTTGTTTGTTTTTAGACTTGCATTGTTATTTGTGTCAGTTATCAGCAACGGTTATAATGAGTCACCAACCCTGGTACTGGAGAGCTACCGTTTGTGCCGGCTTTTGTTCCCGCCAAGCACTAAAACATCGGATTCTATTGATTGCCTTATCATGACCTTGATTAGTTGAGATGGGTGTGTTTGTGTCAGGCTACAATAAAAGCCTACACACTGGGACCAGGATTTGTGACCACTGGGGAAGGATATTGCTGCTGTCATCTCTGGTTGTTTTTATTCCATGGAGCAACACAAGCACTCACCAATGCACCACAATAACAGTCGGTCATCCTCCATTCAAATGATTTATTGATATTCTATGTCAGTCAGCCATCAGTTTGGTAGTGTCAAATGTAGTATCACATTTGTTGACGTTGTAGCTTTTGCAGGAGAAAGAACGTTTGATAATGATATACTGTAGCTGTACATAATTGTACGGTGCAAAGGGAGGGGGTGGGCTTAAATACAAAACTCATACAGTGCAAGTCTCTTCTTTAGGAAGTTGACCTAATCTGGGTACTCAAGTGTATTCCGTATACATGATAAATATTTTAGATTTGTGAAATAAAAAGTGAGGACTTTGTCTATGAAATCAGTAACTGAAAAGCTTAGTGTTTGTTTACAGTACCTTTTGCATTTGGTTAAGCGAGATAGCCTTTTTACGCAATGATGTTACTGTACATTTCTAATCAATCACAGTAACCCTTAGCAAGGCATGATAAAAGTATAATTTTGCAATTCAGTAGTCAAGCCCTCTATTGAGGAGAAATGATTACCTTTTATTTTCCACAAGACTGCCTTTTAAATATATCAAAGAAAATGATTTGTAGGTTCCCTGTAGTATTTGTATACATGATGCAAGTAAGCATCAAAGGAGAATGGGTAAATAATATGCATATTTCGACTTAAATTCTCTGCATTATCCAGTTTACAATGAAACAAAAACCAAACACGTACACCACCTAGTAGCAAGCATTCAAATGTACGTTTTTTTATCATGCACACCTGGCACTGTACCCTGAGAATGTAGATTTCTACAGCTTGTTGGCTTTGAGTGTCAACTTTATTTTATTTTCTATGTACTATTGCACACTAATCAGTGTAAGTACTGGATGATATCACACTTATCTATGAAATTTGGCATATCCTTTCTTCACTTCACTGAAAACTAAGGGCAAGGTTGTCAACTTGTGGAAATGGTAAACACGTTTTGTCCTGTAAGCCAAGCAAAGCATATCAATTTGTAAATTTAGTGTGTGCCTTATTGAATGTGCTGCCTGACTTAAATGTAGTTTTTTTTTTTGTAAAGGCAATTTTTCTAAAATATTGGAGAAAAACCATAAACGTATGAAGACATTCATGTTACTTTTTTGTCCACATTCCATTTTATAATACAATAAGTGTCAACTGAATGAATGGATCTAAGCATATCCTTTTAACATTAATAAAAAATATTGATTAAATATTGTTAACAGATTGAGAGTTTGTTATTCATGTCTGAGGTATGCATCCTCTTCTGATCAAATTTTTGAAAATGAGATTATTGTTATTTTCAATTGTTAGACGTAAGGATGGAGGGATTAAATGTTTGATGGATGCAAAATGTAGTTTATTTTTTTATTTAACCTTTATTAGAGTTGCATATTTTGGGGAATATTCAGGAAACTTTCTGTTGGATTTAACAGGAATTTATGGGAATATATGCAAATTAATATTAACACCATTTAAATGTAATTGTTTTTTGCATTGGATATATTTACCATATCATATGGAGACAGAAACATAAACATTTTACCTTATAAGTAGAGATAATTGCAAATGAATAAATCCTTCCATTGCAGATTTAAAATATATATATATATATATATATATATATATATATATATATATATATATTTACAAATTGAACTTTAACTAAATGTGTTGACTCTTTACATGGGATGATTTCACTGAACAACAAGAGAAGGGGAATATTGAATGATCCTCAATGATCCATCGCATCTCCCAAAATCGTTTTCAACATAAATCTGTTAAAATGATAGTCTAGAAACTAAAGCTTTGGTTGTCTTCCTCTCAGGCTTCCATGTCTTCTCCCTGGACCTCCTCAATGTCCACCTCTTGAACATCAGACTTTTAGGCCTCATCTTCACTGTCACTTTCCAACCTTTATTGAGGATGGCTCGTTGTCAGGCTCAAAAAGCCTCAAATTTGCCCGGATGGCCACCAATTTTTCAACCCTTGTATTGGTCAGACTGTTGCATGCTTTGGTGTGTGTGTTCTCAAACAAGGACCAGTTGTGCTCTGAGGTGGCTGATGTTGGTGGAATTTGGAGGATGATGGAGGCAACAGGGGAAAGAGACTCAGATTCACAAAGTCCCTTCCACCAGGTGGCTGATGAGATATGATGGCACGAATGCCATATTGCATCTCCATCCCAAAACCTTTGCTTGGAAGTGTACTTCGCCAGACTGCCAAGAACCTTGCCCTCGTCCAGGCCAAGGTGGCGAGACACAGTAGTGATGACACCATAGGCCTTGTTGATCTCTGCACCAGACAGGATGCTCTTGCCAGCATACTTGGGGTCCAACATGTACGCTGCGGCGTGTATGGGCTTCAGGCAGAAGTCTTCACACTTTTGATGTATTTCAGAACTGCAGTTTCCTCTGCTTGGAGCAACAGTGAAGTGGGCAGGGCAGTACGGATTTCTTCTCTGAGAGCAGAGTCTGAACATCAGACAGGATGGCATTGTCTCCCTCAATCCGTGCAATGGCTACTACTATAGGTTTCAGGCTGCTAACCGCTCTCCCAAAATACATCATCCAGGAGGATCCTCTTGATGGGGCTGTCCATATCGGCATACTGTGATATAGCCATTTCTTGGACTCCTTCCCCTCCAGGAGACTGTCAAACATGATGACAACACCACCCCAATGGGTGTTGCTGGGCAGCTCCGGATGTGGTGCTCTTATTCTTCTCACTTTGCTTGGTGAGATAGCAGCACAGCAATCTACAACTTGATGACCCTTCAAATACCTAACCATTTCAATGGCTCTCTTGTAGACTGTATCCATTGTTTTCAGTGCCATGATGTCCTTGAGGAGCAGATTCAATGCATGAGCAGCACAGCCAATGTGTGTGATGTGATGGTAGGACTCCTCCACTTTAGGCCAAACAGTCTTCATGTTCGCAGCATTGTCTGTCACCAGTGCAAATACCTTCTGTGGCCCAAGGTCATTGATGACTGCCTTCAGCTCATCTGCAATGATCTTAGTGCTGCTTTTGATACCATCGATCACCACATTCTTTTGGAGAGATTGGAAACCCAAATTGGTCTACATGGACAAGTTCTGGCCTGGTTTAGATCTTATCTGTCGGAAAGATATCAGTTTGTCTCTGTGAATGGTTTGTCCTCTGACAAATCAATTGTAAATTTCGGTGTTCCTCAAGGTTCCGTTTTAGGACCACTATTGTTTTCACTATATATTTTACCTCTTGGGGATGTCATTCGAAAACATAATGTTAAATTTCACTGCTATGCGGACGACACACAGCTGTACATTTCAATGAAACATGGTGAAGCCCCAAAATTGCCCTCGCTAGAAGCCTGTGTTTCAGACATAAAGAAGTGGATGGCTGCAAACTTTCTACTTTTAAACTCGGACAAAACAGAGATGCTTGTTCTAGGTCCCAAGAAACAAAGAGATCTTCTGTTGAATCTGACAATTAATCTGGATGGTTGTACAGTCGTCTCAAATAAAACTGTGAAGGACCTCGGCGTTACTCTGGACCCTGATCTCTCTTTTGAAGAACATATCAAGACTGTTTCAAGGACAGCTTTTTTCCATCTACGTAACATTGCAAAAATCTGAAACTTTCTGTCCAAAAATGACGCAGAAAAATTAATCCATGCTTTTGTTACTTCTAGGCTGGACTACTGCAATGCTCTACTTTCCGGCTACCCGGATAAAGCACTAAATAAACTTCAGTTAGTGCTAAATACGGCTGCTAGAATCCTGACTAGAACCAAAAAAATTTATCATATTACTCCAGTGCTAGCCTCCCTACACTGGCTTCCTGTTAAGGCAAGGGCTGATTTCAAGGTTTTACTGCTAACCTACAAAGCATTACATGGGCTTGCTCCTACCTATCTTTCCGATTTGGTCCTGCCGTACATACCTACACGTACGCTACGGTCACAAGACGCAGGCCTCCTAATTGTCCCTAGAATTTCTAAGCAAACGGCTGGAGGTAGGGCTTTCTCCTATAGAGCTCAATTTTTATGGAATGGTCTGCCTACCAATGTGAGAGACGCAGACTCAGTCTCAACCTTTAAGTCTTTACTGAAGACTTATCTCTTCAGTAGGTCCTATGATTAAGTATAGTCTGGCCCAGGAGTGTGAAGGTGAACGGAAAGGCTGGAGCAACGAACCGCCCTTGCTGTCTCTGCCTTGCCGGTTCCCCTCTTTCCACTGGGATTCTCTGCCTCTAACCCTTTTACAGGGGCTGAGTCACTGGCCTACTGGTGTTCTTCCATGCCGTCCCTGGGAGGGGTGCGTCACTTGAGTGGGTTGAGTCACTGACGTGGTCTTCCTGTCTGGGTTGGCGCCCCCCCTTGGGTTGTGCCATGGCGGAGATCGTTGTGGGCTATACTCGGCCTTGTCTTAGGACGGTAAGTTGGTGGTTGGAGTCATCCCTCTAGTGGTGTGGGGGCTGTGCTTTGGCAAAGTGGGTGGGGTTATATCCTGCCTGTTTGGCCCTGTCCGGGGGTATCATCGGATGGGGCCACAGTGTCTTCTGATCCCTCCTGTCTCAGCCTCCAGTATTTATGCTGCAGTAGTTTATGTGTCGGGCGGCTAGGGTCAGTCTGTTACATCTGGAGTATTTCTCTTGTCTTATCCGGTGTCCTGTGTGAATTTAAATATGCTCTCTCTAATTCTCTCTTTCTGTCTTTCTCTCGGAGGACCTGAGCCCTAGGACCATGCCTCAGGACTACCTGGTATGATGACTCCTTGCTGTCCCCAGTCCACCTGGCCGTGCTGCTGCTCCAGTTTCAACTGTTCTGCCTGCGGCTATGGAACCCTGACCTGTTCACCGGACGTGCTTGTTGCACCCTCGACAACTACTATGATTATTATTATTTGACCATGCTGGTCATTTATTAACATTTTAATATTTTAACATCTTGACCATGTTCTGTTATAATATCCACCCTGCACAGCCAGAAGAGGACTGGCCACCCCTCATAGCCTGGTTCCTCTCTAGGTTTCTTCCTAGGTTTTTGGCCTTTCTAGGGAGTTTTTCCTAGGGAGTGTTTCCTAGCCACCGTGCTTCTTTCACATGCTTTGCTTGCTGTTTGGGGTTTTAGGCTGGGTTTCTGTACAGCACTTTGAGATATCAGCTGATGTACGAAGGGCTATATAAAAATAAATTTGATTGATTTGATTTGATTGAGACCGGTGTGTCTGTTGTCCCTTGTGTCTGTGCTTTTGTAGAATACTGGTTGCGGGGTGGAGATGTAGTTAATTATTCCTTGCCCACAAACTTTCGACCACCCATTAGAGATGATTGCGATACAGTCTGCTTTCTCTATGATTTGCTTAAAATCTGCATCCAGCAAATGAGTAGATATAGCATGGCTGGGTGGAGGGGTGTATGCTCGGCGAAGAACATTCAGAAATCTCTTCCAATACACATTGCCTGTGAGCATTAGAGGTGAACCAGTTGCATATACAGCTCGAGCAAGACATTCATCGTCATTTCTCTGACTACGTTCCTCCATTGAGTCAAAAAAACTTCTGATTCCAGGAGGACCATGAGCTGTTGCTATCGATAAGGTGTCTGATTCATCATTTTCACCTCGAATAGAAGTAGAGGGACTTTTGTTAGAGGTTCCTTGTGAGGGCTGAGGGAATTTTATGCACTTGGCCAGATGATTCTGCATCTTTGTTGCATTCTTCACATATGGTTTGGCACCATATTTGCAAATGTACACAGCTTTTCCTTCTACGTTAGCTACAGTGAAATGTCTCCACACATCAGATAGTGCCCGTGGCATTTTCCTGTAAAGATTATGAAGAAAATTAGTTTAAAAAAAAAATACAATTCCATGTACAGATAAGCAGTTAGATTAAACTCCTTTGTAAGATAAGTGTTTTAAAATGAAACATGTATGGAAATAGGTGAATTAACACTTAAGTTAGCAGGCTCAAGCAGGCTAAAACCCACATGGTAGCAAAAACTAACTAGCAGAAATTGTTACGTTAGAAATGATTTAAACACACTTTGCTGTAGGCTACTATTTACTAGTTAACAAAAAATAATGTATGTCATAAAACCTATTCACCCCATCAAGTATTTTAATCAAAACTTTCCAGAAAGCATGTAGTCCTTGGCTCAGATAGTGTAGTCGTGTGGGCTCAATAGCATCTCATTAGTGTGCAAGATCTTGAGAATCAGCTGTACATGTGATGGAAGAGTTCACTGCACATGTGATGAAGAATGCACTGTGCATGCAGAGGGTTGCAATTCCATTGAATTGGGGATAGTTTAACCAAAATATGCCACAAGACCTAGAATTGCCTTAAGTGTATCCCACAGAAAAGGTTCACTGTTATAAGATAACTTTTTGATGAATTTAAGCAAAATTCCCGGGCATACACTTTCCATGGGAAGTTATGTAAAGATTCTGGAAATGTACTAGAAAGTTTTCCGACCCTTTGCAACCCTAACCTTTATTTAACTAGGCAATTCAGTTAAGAACAATTTCTTATTTACAATGCCGGCCAAACCCGGACGATGCTGGACCAATTGTGCGCCACCCTTTGGGACTCCCAATCAAGGCCGGTTGTGATACAGCCTGGAATCGAGCAAGGGTATGTAGTGACGCCTCTAGCACTGAGATGCAGTGCCTTAGACCGCTGCGCCACTCGGGAGCCCAGAGTGACCGGTTGGGTGATGGATAAAAGTATGGTTGATGGATGGAGGCCCTATGTTGCTGCTATCTACCCTTTAGCAGATTTGAACAGGCATAATAACTGGTCACACAACTAGTCTCAACTTAAGTATATCACACACAAAAGGCCACCAACGGGGTATACTAGAAAGCAGGATCCATCAGCTAACTTTGATAACCAAAAATAACTATAGATTTTTTGTTTCTTTAAAGGGGACGTTTTTATATGTGGCCATATTTACACTCTTTCTGTGGTTGTAGTCTGTGCATCCCTTGCCATACACAACAATGCATTATGAAAATGTGTCTAAGCATGTTATAAAACACTCCAAACCAACTCATATTACATCAGAATCTCATTCTGGATAATGCCTCTGTACTACATTTTTTAAAGAATGTTCCACTGTCCCATAAATCCATATTTGCATATTTGTTGTTGTAAAAAGCATCATTCAAACATGGTTGTATGGCACAGTGGGAAAATAAATCAATAATTGGGTGCAGAGACCTCAAGAATGAGATGCTGATGTAATATGAGTTGTTTTGGACTCAGCAAAATGTAACAAACAATTTTCTAAAAAATTTTTTTTTACAAATGATTGGGGGATCAACTACAAGTACATAAAGAGTAAAACTAAGGCCACGTAAAATGGGTGAACTTCCCTGGTTGTTGAGTCAATGAGACAATGGCCATTTGAAGTTCATCTTTCAAAAAAAATACAAAGTTATTTCCGAATATTTTGGCAAGTTAGCTAGCCAACTCCTTGATCCTGCTTGATAGTATACCCCTCTGGGCTAGCTCCTTCCAAGTCGAGCGTTCCCATGCGATCGGCTGATGAAGATGAAATCAAACGGAAAGAAGAAAACGGCGCAACATGAAACATACCATTATCTAACAATAGGGGTATTTATTTTTTATCAAACTACTGTTAATGTGCCGTGTCACTAGATGTTTGACACATGTATTCAATACGAACATAGCTATATTCAACTCACATGTTTTGAAGGGTACTTGGTTTCAAATTATTATGCGTAAGACATTTTTTGTTATTACACAGAAGTTGGTTCAACCCAGCAGCAGGTCAGAGTTCATAATTGCCGCAGTGTGTGTGCGGCTGTGCGCTGATGTTACTGGGATTTTAATTTGTTGAAAAGTGATTCATCGAATTTTTTTTAGATAAGAGAATGGCCTCCGGTAAGTTTATTGTGAACTAATTGTACGTGATTTGTTCAATATCATGTTTTTGTGTCACATTTGTTATAAAATGTTAAATGAAACCGCTAAGACGGATGGTCTCAGTTAGCGAGCTAACGTTAGTTTAGCAAGCTTTCAGGCGCGACCATCAGAATAAACACTAGCCATAGTTTGTTGGCGAGTTTATTACCTCTTTTTAAAAAAGTATTATTATTATAACGTATGCCGCTTTCTGTAAACATACTTTGTTATTTTGACTCGCTCAACCATATTTCTTATTGTTTCGTTTCTCTTGTAGATGAGAATTGACCGCCATTTTTGTCACGCAGCGTGGTCCTGTTAGTACCGCGCTAACTAGCAAGCTAACGTTGTTAGCTAGTCAACGAGAAACATGTATATTATTGGCTACGGTAGTTAGCTAGCTATGCAATGTTAGCTGTGTAACGTTAGCTAGCTATCCAAGGCCTGCTATTTTCACCGTGTATTTATATACATTTCATACTGACTTGCACTGCATTCTTTATGATAACGTACTGTTGTTCCCATCTAACGTTGTCACAGCTTACCATGCTAGCTAAGTTTACTTGATATCAATATAAACTAAAGTAATCCAGCAAGATAAATTAACTACAGGTTTACGTCCGGGTTGATACGAAAATCTTTGCTAACATTCGTATTATGTGACTTGTTCAATGGCTAACTAACAGATAGCTCATTGGCTAGCTAGCTAACGTTAGTTGTAGCAATTTTGCCACCCGTTCACCCATATCCTTCTCGTTCACAGATTCGGGCTACGGTCAGCCTGGCGCTCCAAGGTAACGTGATATCACAATGAATACGTTAGCTACTCAATGTTGCTTTCAAGTTGCAATGAAACGTATCTATTTAGTTACCACTCTTTAGCGATTATACCATTTCTAAACTATCCAATTAGCCACACAATGCTTGATTCACTTCACATGTCTAATGTATTGTTATGGTTTTGACGGGTTAACTAATTGATTGTAGGCATATCCACAGTTATCCTGGCTTCAGCGCACATCTGAAGTCTATTGGTTGGACTCCGGGAATTGTGAATCGTATTGGTGGGCGGTGACAGAAAGGGGGACTACCAAAATATAGCTTGCTACACAAAAAACGGTTTCCTGTCAACAAAGGCAGATGTATAATATCTAGGAACTCTCCTTACCAGATGAACCCCACCATATTCCTGCTGTCTAGATAGTGGTAGGAAGTCTTGAATGAAGTGTGTGGTCTAATGGCACACATATGCCGTTGTTGACAGGGTATTTGTTGACAGGGTATTTATTTGTATTTTTTGTGAAGCCGGCTATATTGTGGTAGGGTTATTTTCCATGGCCAGCCACCAGAATGATGCACAACTCCGAGAGTCCAACAAATAGACTCAAGATCTGTCCCAAAGATAAGTTATGGCCGAGTTTGTTGCTAGGACGTTTAATGAATTTAACCGTAAGTTGACATCTGACGTTGTGCTTTAGAAATAAACTTCCAAATCAGTTGTTGGGGTGTTTACCTTACATTAAAGACATGTTCCGGTACTTTGGTGACTAAAAGCATTTTTTTTTTTACCTCCCGCTTTGGGATGGTGCTCATGATCATGGTGCTCATGATCTATGAGCAGAAGAATTGTCTTACCTCAATTAGCCACGAAATCCCTAGTTTGAAACAAACTGTTTTCTTGAAGCTGTGCTGCGCCATTTTCATACATTTCCCCCCCATGTGGGCCAGCCCCTTAGCAATTCTAGTTCTAGCCAATGAGCTTCAGCCCTTGTCATTTGAGTGGCAGCTAGCAAGAGGCCTGCCCAGCGTTATCCAATGAGGTTGCCGGGTGGGCCCAACGGCTCAGTGGAGACAGCAGAACCTCATTGGAGCAATGACGTGGTGCACATATGTGACGTAGTACGTACATTTTCGGTCATCACTTTTGACTCGTGAGTGCTACTTTCAGAACTACTGGCTAAAAAGTATACAAAAGTACTGGAGAATGTCTTTAAGATATCTAACTTTACCTCTCCCTCCCACAGCTATGGAACTTATCCTCCTGCTCAGCAGAGCGGGCAGGTATGTGTGGCCCCTCAATTTCTCACTATTTCCTATGTTATTTCATCACAATTTTGTTCATATGACAGTTCAATGCTTATTGCAGGCCTACGGTCAAGGAAATGGAAGTGGCTCGTATGGTGGACAGAGTTACGCTGGCTATGGACAGTCTGGTATGTAAAACTTATATAGAGTCATGGGAAATTATTTGAGTTCTAGGAGTTGCCGTTTTTAATACCTAACATTTCTTTTTTGTTTTTCCAGCAGAGAGTTATGGCCAAACAACACAGGCGGCAAGTTATGGCCAGCCTTATGATGGCTTTGGGCAACAAGGCTCGGATTCCGCTGCTGGGTAAGGCCACTGGCACTACATTAAACTAGTATTGCTTGCAGTTACATACTTTACCTTTCTAGTGGTCTAATATCATTGCAAATGTTACCTTTTTAATAATTCTTAAACACTTTGTTGGTGTCTCAAGAGAATAATTGTTGTGAGAACTTCTCAAGGTATGGTGGCGCTGACAAGTCCTCATACAGTCAGCCGAGTTCCTACGGTGGCGCCGCTGGTGGTGGCTCTTATGGACAAGCTCAAGGTGGCTACAGAGGTCGAAGTGAAGGTTAGTTATTGTATCCATTTATATATTACATGGCACTAATCTTTTTTTATTGATCAAGTGTCCAGATGGCCTGCAAATCTCTATATACCTTTTTTCCTGTTTATTTGAGAGGGAGGGTCAGCGATTCATAGCCATCTTTGGCCAAGACTGGACTGTTTAAGTATGGCTGAATGCCTCTAATAAAAATACTAAATAACTTTTCATTGCAGAAGGATCTCGTACATATAAAACAAAGTGCCATATAAAACAGGAAATAAAAACGTCTTCAAAGAAAGACAACAGCCACATAACTCAAAGGGCTTGTGTGCCTATGTTTTGCCCCAGGTGAAGGCGGTCAGGGCAGGAGGTATGGTGGAGATGATGGGGGCTCAGACAGGGGCTCTTCTGACGGGTATAGAGGCCGAGGGCGTGGTGGGTACGAGCGTGGGGGATACGACAGGGGTGGAAGAGGCGGCCCTCCATCCGGTATGGGGTAAGTTCCAGAGCGTGACCACCCGCAAGGTACTTCTGCAACACCCATGCCAGGTAGATGTTCCTTCCAATGCAATGCATGATACCACCTCACCATTCTGATCCATCACCCCATACCTCATCCACATTGACTAATACCTCCTCACCCCCCACCCCACCCTGCTATTTTCACCTGGGATGGGCTTAGGGCTGGGCGATATGGCCTAAAAATCATATTTAAATTTGAGTCACAATATTACATCTTCATTTTTGATAAGTTATCTAAATAAGCTTTGTTGTGCAATTAAAAGGCAATACACTGCATTTCAAACAGTCGGGAATAATCTAATGATTTCAGGGCATGTCAAATTATACCTAGGCCTAATATAAGCCTTCCACAACAATTGTTTATTTATTTTTTCACCTTTATTTAACCAGGTAGGCCAGTTGAGAACAAGTTTTCATTTACAACTGTAAATGAACTGCAAAGCAGTGTGACAAAAACAACAGTTACACATGGGCTAAACAAACGTACAGTCAATAACACAGTAGAAAAACGTATGTACAGTGTGTGCACATGTAGTAAGGTTAGGGAGGTAAGGCCATAGTGATGAAATAATTACAATTTGGCATTTACACTCGAGTGATAGACATGCAAGTAAAGCTACTGGGGTGCGAAAGAGCAAAAATAAATAACAATATGGGGATGAGGTAGTTGGGTGGGCTATTTACAGATGGGCTGTGTACAGGTACAGTGATCGGTAAGCTGCTCTGACAGCTGATGCTTAAAGTTAGAGAGGGAGATATGTCTCCAGCTTCAGTGGATTTTTTTTTTTAGTAAAAATGTTTTTGCAATTCGTTCCAGTCATTGGCAGCAGAGAACTAGAAGGAAAGGCGGCCAAAGCAGGTGTTGGCTTAGGGGATGACCAGTGAAATATAACTGCTGGAGCAAGTGCTACGGGTGGGTGTTGCTATGGTGACCAGTGAGCTGAGATAAGTCAGTGCTTTACTTAGCAAAGACTTATAGATGACCTGGACCCACTATAACCATAAGACCCACTAATTATTTTATCAAAATAGTTTAACCTGCTTTTTGTGCAATAAACACAGATCTGGCTTTAAAGACTGTCTATGAAAAATGCAACTTCTGTTACAAATTTAACAATAACCATGCACATCTACTAATAATGACCAACTTCTTGTAACATGCATTATAGAAAATAAGCACAGGGTTCAATCTCTCAAGTGCTAGTGAGTAGCCAACTGATCTTTATATTTCAAGTTTAGCCAACTTTGATCTATTTTCTTGCTAACAAGGTACAACAGTTGCACTGTTATGAATAGACCCAACTGTTGGAACAACAGCCTGCCTGTTCACTTTGTTTAGATATTGAAGTCAAGTGTCCTACCTGAATAAGATGCTTATTTCTCAATTAGAGCAAGTTGCCAATTCCTTTATACATTTATTTTTATGCTCATAGCACATTTATGAAACGGACCAGACAGCGACACATGTCTGTGGCGAAAATTATGCTAGCGGTACCGCAATGCCGTGCATGACAAACTGAGCATTTATTTTCCACAACATGTTCATTCATACTCTTGTTTTAATAGGGTCTGTTCTACATTTTGGGAGTTGAGACATAAAGAGACATTATTTTACTGTAATAGACAAGAAGTTAAGCTTTTCGGTGTCCATATGACCGGAGACGAGCCAAAAAAAGACACAGAATGCTCAAAAACTAACAAAAACTGTAAACCTTAAATCTTGCTATACGGGCGTTTGGAACAGCGCGTTAAAACTTAAGTCGATATCGCCCAGCCCTAGATGTGCTATGTTTCACCTTGAGGGTTCACTCATACAATTTGAATTCTATTTCTATGGTTTCAATGACCTGTGAGGCAATAACTTGTATTCCATCTCAACCATAAATATGCATGCAATATTCTAGCTGATTATGGCCTTGCTAGCAAATGGCAATAAATGAGAAGCTCAAAAGGCTTGTGGGACAGATGACATGGTGGGTTGTCTGCTACTGACACCTGTGGTGCAAGGAGTTAAGTGGAATCTGTTCACCTTTATGAATTACATAGGGTTTTTGAGGATTAAGTCACTTCACCATCCAAGGATCCTGTAGACCCCAGCTTTTTTACATCTTCATTAACAAGGCTGTTGAACATAGTCAGGACATTCACTTGCTAGAAATCGGTTCACCTTGCAATCTACAGGGGTCAGTTCTGAAAAAATGTTTTGTATTTGACAAGCAAGTATAGATCTTGGCCATCATTTGAAATTGAGACATTATTTGTAACTGGTAGCTTTTAACAACCACTTTAGTAATGGCATTGAATAACGCGTACAGTAGTTCTGCTGCAGTACTGTCACATTCTAAAAATGGCTGACAATCTAGATTTCATTTTACATGGTCCCTGACAAGTAATAGACATCAGAGGCAGGTTGGAATGCTTCAACACATGTATATCAAATGTGGCCTCAATCTAAGATCTATCTGCTACGATGCCTGCTGGCTGTTATTATGAGTGCTATTTCCTAATGAAAACCATTCATTGGCTGATTTTTGTGCACAGTTAAGACTATAGTCTAGCTGGCCTCTAGGAGTGAGGATTGTATTTGCTCCCCCCTCCCCCCCCCCCCCCCCCCCTCCCCTTGTTGCTTTGAGAACCGCCCCATGAACGGTTTAAACAATGCCCCAGAGTGATCTGTTCTTGAAGTGACCTGATTTTCACAAGTTAAACCCAAGGAACATTGTAAGCTGCTGTACATCAACAGGTTTCATTTAAGTGTTGTATATTTGACATGGAGACATTTGTATTGTGTTAACTTTGGATCTACATTTTATACTACAGGTTTCAGTGAATGAAATAAAACTTGGACCTCAGCTAATGGAGCTCATATAAGCACTCAATGGAAGAACACTCGACTTGTCGAGTGCCACAACTATTCAAACCATTTCGACCTATCAGTAACTTTTATCAAAAAAATGTTAGCCAACTGAATGCTGTAACTAATCTGGTCTTGTAGCAATCTAAATTTACACATTAGCCATCAGAGCCTCTTCACTCATCAGAACCTACTTGTACATAGTGGGAGTTCTGCTTAGTTTTGTCCATTTGATCTTAAAACATCCAAGAATAACACTTTCCCATGTGAGTGGGAAGACATTTCCACGATAGTCGCACACCATGGCAGGAGTGCATACTGATGGGGATGTAGGGGAGCTTTGAGCTCTGTTGGGACAAAGGAAACCCATCATATCTACAATTTTTCCTCTGCAGAGGTGGTGACCGTGGTGGCTACAAAAATTACGGTGGTAAGTGACGAGCATCAGAACTGTCTCGGTTGGGGAGGAAAAAGGTTGATTAGCAAAGATAAAAACGGGAGTCAGAAAGAAAGCAAAACAAACTGAATGCCACCATTTTCTTGTCCAAACCTCAAGGGCCTCCACCTATTGTTCTTAGTGATGGGATTTTCTCATAAATGCTCTTTAGGTCTTTTAGCACGTGAAACCTGAAGTTTATACATAATGGTATTGTTGCATGAGGACAATGTTGAATGTAAATGACAGAAGATGAGATGTGCTGTGGCGAAGAAGGAAACTGGCTAGAAACTGGATTTTTTTATATTTTTTTATTTCTTCTAAACTCAAACATTTCTGCCCATGTTGGAAGGTGTTGAGATATATATGATGCAACCGTCTCAACACTGCAGCAGAAAGCTGTAAACTGCCTTATTTTATGTTTTAAAGTAGCCTCATGCATACACTGTATTGGTAGAGAGTTGACAAATTCTTGTTTGTGTGGATGTTGAATGCAGTTGTGTTGTGTCCGAAGTGCAGATTCTCATGGCTTTCCCCACCTTTCCCATTTGTTGTGTTTCAGGTCCTCGAGACTACGGCTCAAGGGATGAACCAAGTGAGTTGCACATGCTTGTTTGCTTCTTGTTGCCCTGAAATTCTATCTAGGGTTTGACTCATCCTGCAATCATACCAGACTAACACTGACTTCTAGTCTCTCACAAGCAAATGCCACAGAACAACAGGCTGGTTCAAGTGATGCGTCTGCTGATTAGTACCTCGTTGTTTGTCCCCAGCTGGAGGCAGCGGCGGTAGCCAAGGTAGCGGCAGCGGTGGGGAGCAGGACAACTCTGACAACAACACCATCTTTGTCCAGGGACTGGGGGAAGATGTCACAAGTGATGAAGTGGGCAACTACTTCAAACAGATTGGGATCATTAAGGTATGGCTGTAGGGATTGTTTCTAGACGGGGACTGCTTCTCCCTATTCACTTGCATTGGGTACAAGTGGGGGGGTATAAATGTTTAGTTAAATATCGCAATATTATTTTGGACCGTATCAGACCTGCCAACTTGCAGATATTTTGAGTACCATGCACACAATTTGAGGTCAAAGTACGCTGGTACAGAAAAACACCCCTAAAATGGGCTACAATTGGCACATTGTGGTTTTTGACTCAACCGTCTGAAGTTGGCTCCTTAGTTAAGGTGTCATTACGACAAAGGTAGTTAGCGACAGATTTTAGTCAACTAAGTGAGAACACTTTTCAACAAAGGTAGTAGACGTGAGCGCATTGACGAGCAAGGAAACGTGCAGTAGTTCAGCGCACGTCGCTGCGTCAATGGAAACGGACATGGCAGAGAGCTGTTCTGCAAATACCATCCTTTACATAAAGTTGTTACTGTAGATTAGTAGGCCTATGTTAATTAATCAGTTATTGGTCTGCCCTCTTGATATAACTGTATCAACATTAGGCTGCTAATGATGTGATCATAGTCAGTTTACCCATGACAAGGCATGTTGAATGAATGGTAGCCTAGTGGTCAGACCTAGTGGTCAGACATAACTTGATGGATTTGGTCAGGGATGGTTATCTGAAACAAGCTCATAGGCCTAGTTTCATATTCCAAATAGCCTACAGTAAGCTAGACTACTACATAGTATCTAGTAATTTAATTATTCAGAATTAAGACTGCAGTTTACATTTTTACTAGACTATCCACATAGACACCTATTAATTAGAACAGTCATTACGTCTACATTTATCTAGAAAAATGTGTAATTGAGAACACTTTCATTTAGGGCAAAACACAAGACTTAAGTGTTGGCTACATGGTTTAAGACCAGGTTTCAAGAAATGGCAGATATCTGCACCTGTAATCTGCACCTGATATCTGCACCTGTAATTCAACTATCTGTAATTCAACTATCTGATATCTGCACCTGTAATTCAACTATCTGTAATTCAACTATCTGATATCTGCACCTGTAATTCAACTATCTGTAATTCAACTATCTGATATCTGCACCTGTAATTCAACTATCTGATATCTGCACCTGTAATTCAACTATCTGATATCTGCACCTGTAATTCAACTATCTGATATCTGCACCTGTAATTCAACTATCTGTAATTCAACTATCTGATATCTGCACCTGTAATTCAACTATCTGTAATTCAACTATCTGATATCTGCACCTGTAATTCAACTATCTGTAATTCAACTATCTGATATCTGCACCTGTAATTCAACTATCTGTAATTCAACTATCTGATATCTGCACCTGTAATTCAACTATCTGTAATTCAACTATCTGATATCTGCACCTGTAATTCAACTATCTGTAATTCAACTATCTGATATCTGCACCTGTAATTCAACTATCTGTAATTCAACTATCTGATATCTGCACCTGTAATTCAACTATCTGTAATTCAACTATCTGATATCTGCACCTGTAATTCAACTATCTGTAATTCAACTATCTGATATCTGCACCTGTAATTCAACTATCTGTAATTCAACTATCTGATATCTGCACCTGTAATTCAACTATCTGTAATTCAACTATCTGATATCTGCACCTGTAATTCAACTATCTGTAATTCAACTATCTGATATCTGCACCTGTAATTCAACTATCTGTAATTCAACTATCTGATATCTGCACCTGTAATTCAACTATCTGTAATTCAACTATCTGATATCTGCACCTGTAATTCAACTATCTGTAATTCAACTATCTGATATCTGCACCTGTAATTCAACTATCTGTAATTCAACTATCTGATATCTGCACCTGTAATTCAACTATCTGTAATTCAACTATCTGATATCTGCACCTGTAATTCAACTATCTGTAATTCAACTATCTGATATCTGCACCTGTAATTCAACTATCTGTAATTCAACTATCTGATATCTGCACCTGTAATTCAACTATCTGTAATTCAACTATCTGATATCTGCACCTGTAATTCAACTATCTGTAATTCAACTATCTGATATCTGCACCTGTAATTCAACTATCTGTAATTCAACTATCTGATATCTGCACCTGTAATTCAACCTGCCATGGGTTCCTAAGATTATCTCCAAATATTATTAGCATTTTAAGGATATTGTGATTCAAATCTGAAACAGCTCGTGTTTTCCCCTTGATAAAGTCATTAAATCATCTCATCAATAGGAGTAACAATCCTTTTTTAACAATACATTTCCTTACTCGCAATAAAATCACAGTATCAAATCGCGATACATATTGTATTTGCGCCTAAGTATCGCAATCATTTATTGTGAGGTCCCTGGCAATTCCCAGTCATAATGGCTATCCAGATTTGTGTGTCACCGTGTTAATCTTTGTGTCCTGTTTTGATAGTTGAACAAGAAGACTGGCTTGCCCATGATCAACCTGTACTCTGACAAGGCTACTGGAAGACTGAAGGGAGAGGCCACTGTCTCATTTGATGATCCACCTTCCGCCAAAGCGGCCATTGAGTGGTTTGACGGTAAGGGTGTACTCTCTCTTCCCGTGCTCGTATGCTGTCTACAGTTCTTCTGTTCCATTCTAATCTATGTCCATTTTCTTCTAGGCAAAGAATTCCAAGGGAAACCCCTCAAAGTGTCTTTTGCCACCCGAAGAGCTGAGTTCACGCAGAGGGGTGGTGGTGCAGGAGGAGGGGGAGGAAGAGGAGGAGGAGGTATGTTTCATTCACTTTTGGTTGACAAACATTCAAATGTTGCTGCAACTGCCTGTGGGTGAGTTCGCCAAAAACACAAGATTATCTTTGTGCTAAAAATGCCCTTTAAATCCATTGATTTTAAAAATCGGAATCTGGTTTACGATATGAGTGCATCAGTCCGTAGGGACCCCAAATGTAACATGAATAGGGCAGTAAAACTCTAAGGGGTGATGGGTCTATTCCTGATTTTTGCGCATCTTCAGCATTTAAATGCTTGTAGAAATAGATTGTGCAATATTAGGCTTTATTAGTTGAGTGACAACCAGGGCCGTGCTCAGACCTTTTTTCAGGTTCCCCATCAGCAATAGTTTTGATAGTTTTTTTTATTTTTATTTTTTGCTTTAAATTTAAGTGAATTTAGTCATTTTTAGATATACAGAGTAAAGTTGATCAATTCTATACAAGGACAGCAATCACTTTTGCGAGCCGCACAACATGGTCGACTCGGCCTGGAGGAGAAGAGAACCTCCCTGAAAAGTTAATTTTTAAATGTAAATATTGATACATAAACTCAAACACTTATTTGCAGAAATGACTAGATAATTAGTGGGTGATGGTGAGTGGAGATCCTAAGTGGGGGGGTCAAAAAGCATACATTACCCCCACCCCATTATGAGGTGTGGTAGATGCCCAGTCTCCCCTATGGCTCAGCTCCGGTGTGTACATACACCATACACATATACTGTGGCAAGAAAAAGTATGTGCACCCTTTGGAATTACCTGAATTTCTGCATACATTTGTCATAAAATTTGATCTGATCTTCATCTCAGTCACAACAATAGACAAACGGTGTGCTTAAACTAATAATGCACAAATTATTGTATTCAATATAGACAAGAAAAATACATCATTTAAACATTCACAGTGTAGATTGTAAAAAGTATGTGAACCCCTAGGCTAATGTTTCCAAAAGCTAATTGGAGCCAGGAGTCAGCTAACCTGGAGTCTAATCAATGAGCCGAGATTGGAGAAGTTCAGCACTATTGCTACTCTCCCTAGGAGTGGCCGTCCTGGAAAGATGACTGCAAGAGCACAGCGCAGAATGCTCAATGAGGTTAAGAAGAATCCCACAGTGTCGGCTAAAGACTTACAGAAATCTCTGGAACATGCTAACATCTCTGTTGACGAGTCTACGATATGTAAAACACTAAACAAGAAGGGTGTTCATGGGAGGACACCACAGAAGAAGCCACTGCTGTCCAAAAAAAAACATTGCTGCATGTCGGAAGTTCGCAAAAGAGCACCTGGATGTTCCACAGCGCTTCTGGCAAAATATTCTGTGGACAGATGAAACTACAGTTGAGTTGTTTGGAAGGAACACACAACTATGTGGGGGGGGGGGGGGCACAGTACACCAACCTTCCCAAGTTCTCTCACGTCACCCCGCTCCTCCGCTCTCTCCACTGGCTTCCAGTCGAAGCTCGCATCCGCTACAAGACCATGGTGCTTGCCTACGGAGCTGTGAGGGGAACGGCACCTCCGTACCTTCAGGCTCTGATCAGGCCCTACACCCAAACAAGGGCACTCCGTTCATCCACCTCTGGCCTGCTCGCCTCCCTACCTCTGAGGAAGCACAGTTCCCGCTCAGCCCAGTCAAAACTGTTCGCTGCTCTGGCACCCCAATGGTGGAACAAGCTCCCTCACGACGCCAGGACAGCGGAGTCAATCACCACCTTCCGGAGACACCTGAAACCCCACCTCTTCAAGGAATACCTGGGATAGGATAAAGTAATCCTTCTAACCCCCCCCTTAAAAGATTTAGATGCACTATTGTAAAGTGGTTGTTCCACTGGATATTATAGGTGAATGCACCAATTTGTAAGTCGCTCTGGATAAGAGCGTCTGCTAAATGACTAAAATGTAAATGTAAACATCAAAACCTCATCCCAACTGTAAAGTATGGAGGGAGCATCATGGTTTGGGACTGCTTTTCTTCCTCAGGGCCTGGACAGCTTATCATCGACGGGAAAAGTGAATTATTTAGTTTATCAAGACATTTTGCAGGAAAATGTAAGGTTCTGTCCGCCATTGAAGCTCAGAAGTTGGGTGACGCAACAGGACAACGACCCGAAACACAGAAGTAAATCAAAAGAATGGCTTCAACAGAAGAAAATACGCTTTCTGGAGTGGCCCAGTCAGTCCTGACCTCAACCCGATTTGAATTGCTTTGGCATGACCTCGAGCAGTTCACACCAGACATCCCAAGAATATTTCTGAACTGAAACAGTTTTGTAAAGAGGAATGGTCCAAAATTCCTCCTGACTGTTGTGCTGGTCTGATCCGCAACTACAGAAAACATTTGATTGAATTTATTGCTGCCAAAGGAGGGTCAACCAGTTATTAAATCCCAGGCTTCACATACTTTTTCCACCCTGCACTGTGAATGTTTGCACAGTGGGTTCAATAAAGACATGAAACTGTATAAAAATGTTAGGACCAATTTATGCAGAAATCCAGCTAATTCCAACGGGTTCACATACTTTTTCTTGCCACTGTACATAATTCACATCTCAGAAAAGTCTGTTCTGACAGATCTAGCACCTGAGCTCCATCAGCAGCAGATTTGAATTTAGAATAGAAAATACAAATGTTTATGCAACAAATGTTAGCGCATCTATTCGCATCGAACAGAATCTCATAGATTTGTTCCTCTAATCAAACAGAGCACCACATCGTTTCAAATGAAACTATCTGAGCCCATGTATCTAAATGGAAAGATGCACGCCCCTAATAGGTAATGGACAAATTATCTTAATGCAGAAGACTAGATGGACTTTTTCCATGAAGAAAAATAGTGACTTGCTTCAAAATAATTATTTGGGCAGTGGGTAGGATAGCCTGAACATGTGAAAGATGGTTTGTGTCTCTTGCTTGAACTAGGTTTGAGCGATATACCCGGGTATTTTGAAATGCTGACTGACCAGGTGAAAGCTTTGATCACTTATCCCTCACTTGTTAAATCCAATTCAGTCAGTGTTGATGACGGGGGGGGGGGGGGGGCTGGTTAAATAAGGATTTTTAAGCCATGAGACATGGATTATTTGTGCCGTTCAGAGGGTGAATGGTTAAGACAAAATATTACAGTGCCTTTGAACAGGGTATGGTAGTAGGTGCCGGGTGCACCAGTTGGTGCTCAAGTTTCCCGTGTGTATCAAGAAGGGTCCACCACCCAAAGGATATCCAGCCATCTTGACATAGCTGTTGGAGTCAACAAGGGCCAGCATCCCTGTGGAATGCTTTCGCCACCTTATAGAGTCCATGCCCCGACTGGAGGGTGTGCACAACTCAATATTAGGAATGTGTTCTTAATGTTTGATATACTCAGTGTATATGTATGCATGTAAACTTAATTTGAGGTTATTTTCATCCCATCAAGTGAACAGTTTAGAAATTAGAGCACTTTTGTACATTAGTCCCTCCATTTTAGGGGACCAAAAGTATTGGGCCAAATTCACGTGTTTTAAAGTAGTAAAAAGTTAAGTATTTGGTCCCATATTGATAGCACGCAATGACTACATCAAGCTTGTGAGTCTACAAATTAATTGGATGCATTTGCTCTTTATTTTAAGATGGTCATATCACGGATCATTTACCTATTTGATTTAGAATTTGTGCCTTCCTGCTAGTCGCCCATATAAATTAATTGAATGACATTCATACATGGAAAAGGTCAAAATAAATCAAAAGGCAGTAGTTTAGTGTCTCCTATATAAACTCAGCAACAAAAATAAATGACCTCTCACTGTCAAGTGTTTATTTTCAGTAAACTTAACATGTAAATATTTGTATGAACATAAGATTCAACAACCGAGGCACAAACTGAACAAGTTCCACAAACATGTGACTAACAGAAATGGAATAATGTGTCCCTGAACAAAGGGGGGGGGGGGGGGTCAAAAAAGTAAGTCTATCTGGTGTGGCCACCAGCTGCATTAAGTACTGCAGTGCATCCTCATGGACTGCACCAGATTTGCCAGTTCTTGCTGTGAGATGTTACCCCACTCTTCCACCAAGGCACCTGCAAGTTCCTGGACATTTCTGGGGGGCAATGGCCCTAGCCCTCACCCTCTGATCCAACAGGTCCCAGACGTGCTCAATGGGATTGAGATCCGGGCTCTTCGCTGGCCATGGCAGAACACTGACATTCCTGTCCTGCAGGAAAACAAGCACAGAACGAGCAGTATGGCTGGTGGCATTGTCATACTGGAGGGTCATGTCATGATGAGCCTGCAGGAAGGGTACCACATGAGGGAGAAGGATATCTTCCCTGTAACACACAGCGTTGATTGCCTGCAATGACGACAAGCTCAGTCCGATGATGTTGTGACACACCACCCCAGACCATGACGGACCCTCCACCTCCAAATCAATCCCGCTCCAGAGTACAGGCCTCGGTGTAACGCTCATTCCTTTGACGATAAACGCGAATCCGACCATCACCCTTGGTGAGACAAAACCGTGACTCATCAGTGAAGAGCACTTTTTGCCAGTCCTGTCTGGTCCAGCAGACGTGATGTTCGGATGTACCGATCCTGTACAGGTGTTGTTACACGTGGTCTGCCACTGCGAGGACGATCAGATGCCCGTCCTGTCTCCCTGTAGCACTGTCTTAGGCGTCTCACAGTACGGACATTGTAATTTATTGCCCTGGCCACATCTGCAGTCCTCATGCCTCCTTGCAGCATGCCTAAGGCACGTTCACGCAGATGAGCAGGGACCCTGGGCATCTTTCTTTTGGTGTTTTAGTAGAAAGGCAGAGTCAGTAGAAAGGACACTAAAGAGGCCTGAGTTGTCATAACTGTGACCTTAATTGCCTACCATCTAAGCTGTTAGTGTCTTAATGACCGTTCCACAGGTGCATGTTCATTATGGTTCATTGAACAAGCATGTTTAAACCCTTTACAGTGAAGTTTAGATGTTTATGAATTATCTTTGAAAGACAGGGTCCTGAAAAGAGGCCGTTAATTTTTTTTGCTGACTTTAGTTAGTCTTTAGCACGCTACTCTTACACGGTTTAAGCTACAAACGCTGTTCATACTTTAAAACCTGTAGACGGAGTCAGGACTGAGTTGCTTGTATACAACTTTGATATCTTATACACTTTTTAAACAATGAACTGATGTTTTTGGAACCCCTTTGTTGAAGCTAGGCCTTCAGAGGTCCTTTGTCCCTTGCACTTTAGTTAAGTGGTGTTTGTCGCTCTCTAGGTTTTGGCGGCCGTGGTCGTGGACGTGGGTTTGGAGGAGGAGGAGGTGGTGGTGGTGGTGGAGGACCCAACTTTGACATCAAGGGAGGGGACTGGCCTTGTCCTAACAGGTATTTATTGCAATATTTTATTTGAAGCATGACAGATGCAGTTACAACAATTTGATGGGTCATCCATTGCACATTGTGTGTCACTGAATTCTGTTCTCATATGGAATGGCTACATCTTTGAATGTGATTTGACTAATGTTCCCCTCTCCTTTTCAGTTCTTGTGGCAACATGAACTTTGCGCGTAGATACGAATGCAACAAGTGTGGCACGCCGAAACCAGGGGACAGCGGAGGAGGTATGTAAGGATGGCTACACTATAGGGGATGTTGAGTCATTTAACCACATACTATAAACTATTACTGCTCAGTAGGAGAACTTGCTCTAATGGCTGGTTTGTGTTTGCAGATCGTGGCGGTGGAGGCCGAGGGTATGGTGGTGACAGGGGCGGCGGCTACAGAGGCCGTGGGGGATTCCGTGGAGGTGACCGCGGTGGTTATGGCGGAGGTGGATATGGTGGTGACAGGGGCTACAAGATGGGAGGAAGGTAAATTGATCACTGCTTAACCTCTATGGGCTAGGTGGGACGCTAGCGTGCCACCCGTGGTGCACTCCATCAACAGCAGGTGCATTTCAAGAGCGGCAAATTTGAATCCAAATAAATGTCAAAATTCAAATTTTTCAAACATACAACTATTTTACACCCTTTGAAAGATAAACATCTCCTTAATCTAACCACGTTTTACGATTTCAAAAAGGTTTTACGGCGAAAGCATAAATTTAGAGTAAGTTAGGACAGTACATTTACAAGAGTTGTGTGTAATGTTTTGTCAATTCAAAGACAGGGTCACCAAAACCATAAAACCAGCTAAAATGATGCACTAACCTTTTACAATCTCCATCAGATGACACTCCTAGGACATTATGTTAGACAATGCATGCATTTTTAGTTCTATCAAGTTCATATTTATATCCAAAAACAGCGTTTTACTATGGCATTGATGTTGAGGAAATCGTTTCCCTCCAATAACCGGCAGTCAAGTCAGCGTCACAAATTAAATAATTAAAATTAGAAAACATTGGTAAAATATTATATTGTCATTTAAAGAATTATAGATTTACATCTCTTGAACGCAATCAACTTGCCAGATTTAAAAATAACCTTACTGGGAAATCACACTTTGCAATAATCTGAGCACTGCGCCCAGAAAAATACGCGTTGCGATACAGACTAGACGTCATGTTGGGGAGATCTAAAATCGAAAATACTATGTAAATAATCCATTACCTTTGATTCTCTTCATCAGATGTCACTTCCAGGTATCACAGGTCCATAACGAATGTAGTTTTGTTCAAAAAAGCTCATCATTTATGTCCAAAAATCTCCGTCTTGTTAGCACATGATCTAAGCCAGCCGGACTTCTCGTCATGAACGAGGGGAAAAAATATATTTACGTTCGTTCAAACATGTCAAACGTTGTATAGCATAAATCATTAGGGCCTTTTTTAACCAGAACATGAATAATATTCAAGGTGGACGAATGCATACTCTTTTATAACGTATTGGAACGAGGGTACCCAACATGAACTCGCGCGCCAGGTGTCTAATGGGACATCATCGTTCCATGGCTCTTGTTCGGTCAGATCTCCCTCCAGAAGACTCAAAACACTTTGTAAAGGCTGGTGACATCTAGTGGAAGCAATAGGAAGTGCCAAAATATTCCTCAGCCCCTGTGTTTTTCAATGGGATAGGTTTAAAGGTAATACAACACATCAGGTATCCACTTCCTGTCAGAAAATGTCTCAGGGTTTTGCCTGCCAAATGAGTTCTGTTATACTCAGACACCATTCAAACAGTTTTAGAAACTTGAGAGTGTTTTCTATCCATATATAATAAGTATATGCATATTCTAGTTACTGGGTAGGATTAGTAACCAGATTAAATCGGGTACATTTTTTTTATCCAGACGTGCAAATGCTGCCCTCTAGCCCTAACAGGTTAATTTCCCTCCCATGCAGTTAGATGTTTGACCAGGAGAGGGCATACCTGAGATGTGAAAGAACTGTAGAATATTGAATTAGGGTTACTTTTTTATCAGATTGTTCTCTAATAGTAAGATATTTCTATATTAAGATGGCTTCATGGTACAGTATAATTTACTATGGATCTATTTTCCCCCTTCCCTCAGAGGTGACCATAGAGAAGACAGAAGAGACCGGCCATACTAAGGATTCACATGGACACCATTCCAGAATGCCCAGGGGTTGGGTTGGGTTAGGGGGAAGGGAGTGGGGGGGATTGTTCTACACTTTGATTTGCATACCTTTCATTACCAATGCATCACATGTATTGCTTCTGATCTGTCTTGTCGAGAGGTCAGGGAAATATGTGCAACTACTGTGAAAGGACTTTTGTGCTTATAAGCAGGGTTGTAGGTATAGAAGGGGGCAGGGTCAAATGTCATTTTTTTTGTTTGTTTTCATTTCCCTGATTCTACTAGGTCCAGGCATCGTGAGGTAGACTTCTAAGACTTCGTATCATTGTTTTGTCAAATTTAAATGAACAGTTTTATTTGGGTTTCTCTTTTTTCCAAATGATATTAAACTGTTCTGATCTTAGTGTCTTCATGTATGTTTTATTTCAAATTTCTAGTTAGTATTTATATAATTTGAGTGCTTGGGCAGTAATTGCTAAGTAGTCAAATCACAAGCAACATAATACTCCAGCACTAAGTAAGCTTGTGGTCAGCTTTCTAAATATCTGTAGGTCAATTAATTTGAACAATATCGAGGTAGCCTAAAGAAAGTGCCCATAGAAGGGAAGTTTTTACATTCTAGCCCTTGAGCTGTGGGTGGTACTGTCCCTCCCCTATGTGAGCAAAATGATTAGGAGAGGAGTGGCTCGTGTGCCGGTGTAGCCTACACAACACTGATCACAAACATTGATATTGCCCTGGCTGTTGCACATTAGACAAGCAGTACTTGGAAATATCTTATTTGGATTTAAATGTATGGTGATGTCTGTGGGGTTAATCTAAGGATATTGCAAGTGTCATACAATGAGTTTGACTCTTCGGACCAGAATAAATTGTGGCATATTGGCACATGAGTACCAGCGCCGTTATAATCCAATTCAACGGTTTGCATGCTAGTGTCAACGGACTGGTGGGTTGAGACCTCTGAGGCAGAGGTACGTTTTTGTATTTTGAGTTTATGTTTACAACTTTAGAATTAGCCTATTTTTGTTACAAGATATTTTAACACTGGCTGCATTTATACAGGCAGGCCAATTCTGATCTTTTTTCCACTAGTTAGTCTTGAAGAATCACTGATCTTTTTCAGAGTTCATCTGATTGGTCAACAGACCAATTAGTGAGGATAAAGTTACTAGATGCTGTTGTATGCAGATTAATGAATATAGCAATTTGACTCACTTAAATTGAGCCAGATATCATATGCGTAAAGCAACTGTCAATTTAGAGTCTGGTTGTTTTTAAGATGGATCGGTAGGCTATCAGATTGAGTAAAATTCATTAGAATCTAATGCATCTTGTATTCAGGGATGGATGAGTTTTGTGGATTATTATTTTGCCTATGTGACCTGTGCAAATTCTGGCATGCGTTTGACCTTCCAGCAAGATTCCACAGCTAAATTCTGGCAGGTATAAGTACCCAAATGAAAATGAGCATCCTATTCTACTGGTTACACTGACTGCCCACAACACCTTCATTACAGTTCCTGTTCAGTATTATAGCCTAACATTTTACACGTTTTACCCAACTCCATTTGTTATACTGTTAGAGTATTTCCATACACACTGAACCAAAAAATATAAATGGAACAATTTCAAAGATTTTACTGAGTTACAGTTCATAAAGGAAATCAAATCAATTGAAGTAAATTAATTAGGCCCTAATCTATGGGTTTCACATGACTGGGAATACAGATATGTATCTGTTGGTCACAGATACCATAAAAAATTACATAAAAGGTAGGGGTGTGGATCAGAAAACCAGTCAGTATCTGGTGTGACCACCATTTGCCTCATGCAGTGCAACACATCCCTGGATATAGTTGATTGTGGAGTGTTGTCCCACTCTTCAATGGCTGTGTGAAGTCTCAGACTCCTGCAGGTGAAGAAGCTGGATGTGGGGGTCCTGGGCTGGTATGGTTACACATGGTCTGCGGTTGTGAAGCCGGGTTGGACATACTGCCAAATTCTCTGAAATTATGTTGGAGGTGGCTTATAGTAGAGAAATGAACATTCAATCTGGCAGCAGCTCTGGTGGACATTTCTGCAGTCAGCGAGCCAATTTCATTCTCCCTAAACTTGATATCTGTGGCATTGTGCTGTGTGACAAAACTGCACATTTCGTGTCCTTTTTTTGCCCCCAGCACAAGTTGCACCTGTATAATGATCATGCTGTTTAATCAGCTTCTTGATATGCCACACCTGTCAGGTGGATAGATTATCTTGCCAAAGGAGAAATGCTCACTAACAGGGATGTAAACAAATTTGTGCACAACATTTGAGAGAAATAAGCTTTTTGTGAGTGGAACATTTCTGGGGTATTTTATTTCACCTGATGAAACATGGGACCAACACTTTACATGTTGCTTTACAGTTTTGCTCAGTGTAATTTAATTGTGTAGTACTGAGTCAAAATAGGTGTATGAAACAATCTGTGGTAACTCTGGTTTCATAAACTGCTAAATTGCTGTGTTGTGCAATTAAATGAGGCAAAGTATTGATTCAGAAGACAACTGATATTGTATTAGACAGGCAAAAGCTAAAAGTGGATTCCAGTATAATAAAAAATGTGGTTTGATTCTGCCAAGGTGTTAAGGACAATGGAACTTTTCTCTCCACATTCCCTGTGTGTAAGAAGTCGGACACACACAGGATTGTCTACTGTTCGCCAGCTGAGAGTGTTTAGCACCTCTGAACAGAGTTGTCATCTGTTTATTTTTTTATTTCTTCCCTAGCACATCTCTAATCATAACTCTTCCTGTTGTTAACATCAAGCCCAGCAGTTAGAACCTGATAACTGAGGGTCTCTCTACTATCTCTCTGTTAGATGGGTGGTCCAGAACCCAGAACTCCTCTCCTCAGTCACCCAGAGGGATGAGGGGGAAAGTTACCATGCTACTACTTGGCAGTGATTATAACATGAAATGCAACAACAATAAAAATATCCAGATGGCTTTTTAAAGACATGTAGAGAGGCCCTAAGGAAAAAGTTGAAGTTTACAAGGCTGAGTTCAATTAGTGTCTGATTTCATAATGTTTAAATACCAAGTAAGTGTGGGAGTCTCATGAAAAATACCGTGACGTTTATTGCAGGGCTTCCTGGAGAAATATGGCTACCTGCACCAGGACAATCACATACACAATGCCGCAGAGGTCAAAACAGCAGTCCGGTACGGTACTACTGTCACTCAAATAACTGTCGTTATTTTGAATTGTCTCCATCTCCTTCATGCAATACTATACTGTGTCCCACAAGGTACTGTTCGTCTACCTTACGTTTTTTTTCTCTTTGTCCCCTTCATGTGTCCCCTGACATTCTCCACCCTTGCCACTCTGTCTCTCTCACACTACTTCACCACCTCACCCTCTGATCTCAATTCGACCAAGGAGGCATGGAGTAGTGTTTTTCCTCAGAGAGCCTGTTGCCCAGTGGAGCAGAATATTTATGTTGGCCCGAAGACTGAAGTCGTAATCTAATTACTTACATTGGAATATACACTTATCAAGATCGCTGTTGGCTGATAAGAGTCAGTTCTAGGCTATTAGCCTGGTAGCTGTCAAGTTGTGTGGTGTTAAGGGGAGGGCGTAGGTCTGTGTTACAGCCTGAATTCAAAATGGATTGAAAAAATAATAATTCCTCAGCCATCTACACATAATACCCCATAATGACAGTGTGAAAACATGTTTCCGTACCCATTGGATGCTGTGATCACAATATATTGGCTATATCCAGGAAAGCCAAAGTTCCACAAACTGGGCTTAAAATGGTGTATAAGAGATCATACAAGAGATTTTGCTGTGACTTATGTGGATGATGTTTAAAATATTTGTTTCTCTGATGTGATTAATAAGGAGCATTCAGATGCTGCACCTGATGAATTTATGAAATTGCTTATTCTAATTATTGATAAACATGCACCTTTTAAGAAATAGACTGTTAGAACTGTTAAGGCTCCATGGATTGATGAGGATTGAAAAACTGTATGGTTTAAAGAGATGGGGCAAAAGGAGTGGCTAATAACTGGCTTACTGCAAATTGACAAATGATGTGACTAAACTCAACAAAAGGAAGAAGAAACTGTATTATGAAGCCAAGATCAATGATGTAAAGAATGATGAAAAAAAAACTTGAGTACTTTAAATGAAACTCTGGGCAGAAAGAAAAAAAATTACTTTCATCAAATCAGATGGCTTATTCATCACAAAACCATTTGATGTTGCTAATTATTTTAATGATTACTTCACTGGCAAAGTGGAACAACTTAGGTAGGAAATGCCAACAACGAACAGTGAGCCAACATACTCATGCATAAAAAAAACACATAATGACATTTTCAAATTAATAAGAAGATTGTGGGAACTGTACTGTTAGATTTCAGTGGAGCCTTTGATATTATTGACCGTAACCTGTTGTTGAGAAAACGTATGTGTTATAGCTTTTCAACCTCTGCCATATCGTGGATTCAGAGCTATCTATTTAATAGAACTTAGAGGGTTTTCTGTAATGGAAGCTTCTCTAATGTCAAACATGTTAAGTGCGATGTGCCGCAGGGCAGCTTTCTAGGCCCTCTACTCTTTTCTATTTTTACCAATGATCTGCCACTGGCAATAAACAAAGTATGTGTGTCCATGTATGCTGATGATTCAACCATACACACATCAGCAACCACAGCTAATCAAGTCACTGAAACCCTTAAAGAGTTGCAGTCTGTTTTGGAATGGGTGGCCAGAAATAAACTGGTCCTGAACATCTCTAAAACTAAGAGCATTGTATTTGGTACAAATCATTCTCTAAGTTCTAGACCTCAGCTGAATCTGGTAATGAATGGTGTGGCTGTTGAACAAGTGGAGGAGACTAAATTACTCTGTTACCTTAGATTGTAAACTGCAATTGTCAAAACATTTAGATTCAATGGTTGTAAAGGTGGGGACAGGTCTGTCTGTAATAAAGAGTTGCTCTGCTTCTTTGACACCACACACAAATAAAGCAACACCTCTCGGCACAATGCCTCTCCCCCATGTGACCTACTTGTTGTATGTACTGTATGTGTAACTGATAGATGCACACACACACTACATGTTAATGTTTTTAAATGTATGTAGATTGTAAAGTATTTTGTCTTTTTCATTTTGTGTGGAATCCCAGTAAGACTAGCTGTCACCATTGGCGTTGGCTACAGGGGATCGTAATGAATCAAATAAAACATGGAAAATGTTGCCCATTTATTAATGAAATATCTCATTTACATACAGTACCAGTCAAACGTTTGGACACACCTTCTCATTCAAGGGTTTTTCTTTATTTTTACTATTTTCTACATTGTAGAATACTAGTGAAGACATCAAAACTATAAAATAACACATATGGAATCATGTAGTAACCAAAAAAGTGTTAAACAAATCTAAATATATTTTAGATTTTAGATTCTTCAGTAGCCACCCTTTGCCTTGACAGCTTTGTACACTCTTGGCAATCTCTCAACCAGCTTCATAAGGTAGTCACATGGAATGTGTTTCAATTAACAGGTGTGCCTTGTTAAAAGTTAATTTGTGGAATTTCTTTCCTTCTTAATGAGTTTGAGCCAATCAGTGTGGCATATACAGTGGGGCAAAAAAGTATTTAGTCAGCCACCAATTGTGCAAGTTCTCCCAGTTAAAAAGATGAGAGAGGCCTGTAATTTTCATCATAGGTACACTTCAACTGTGACAGACAAAATGAGAATTTTTTTTCCAGAAAATCACATTGTAGGATTTTTTATGAATTTATTTTCAAATTATGGTGGAAAATAAGTATTTGGTCAATAACAAACGTTTATCTCAATACTTTGTTATATACCCTTTGTTGGCAATGACACAGGTCAAACGTTTTCTGTAAGTCTTCACAAGGTTTTCACACACTGTTGCTGGTATTTTGGCCCATTCCTCCATGCAGATCTCCTCTAGAGCAGTGATGTTTTGGGGCTGTCGCTGGGCAACACGGACTTTCAACTCCCTCCAAAGATTTTCTATGGGGTTGAGATCTGGAGACTGACTAGGCCACTCCAGGACCTTGAAATGCTTCTTGCGAAGCCACTCCTTCGTTGCCCGGGCGGTGTGTTTGGGATCATTGTCATGCTGAAAGACCCAGCCACGTTTCATCTTCAATGCCCTTGCTGATGGAAGGAGGTTTTCACTCAAAATCTCACGATACATGGCCCCATTCATTCTTTCCTTTACACGGATCAGTCGTCCTGGTCCCTTTGCAGAAAAACAGCCCCAAAGCATGATGTTTCCACCCCCATTCTTCACAGTAGGTATGGTGTTCTTTGGATGCAACTCAGCATTCTTTGTCCTCCAAACACGACGAGTTGAGTTTTTACCAAAAAGTTCTATTTTGGTTTCATCTGACCATATGACATTCTCCCAATCCTCTTCTGGATCATCCAAATGCTCTCTAGCAAACTTCAGACGGGCCTGGACATGTACTGGCTTAAGCAGGGGGACACGTCTGGCACTGCAGGATTTGAGTCCCTGGCAGCGTAGTGTGTTACTGATGGTAGGCTTTGTTACTTTGGTCCCAGCTCTCTGCAGGTCATTCACTAGGTCCCCCCGTGTGGTTCTGGGATTTTTGCTCACCGTTCTTGTGATCATTTTGACCCCACGGGGTGAGATCTTGCGTGGAGCCCCAGATCGAGGGAGATTATCAGTGGTCTTGTATGTCTTCCATTTCCTAATAATTGCTCCCACAGTTTATTTCTTCAAACCAAGCTGCTTACCTATTGTAGATTCAGTCTTTCCAGCCTGGTGCAGGTCTGCAATTTTGTTTCTGGTGTCCTTTGACAGCTCTTTGGTCTTGGCCATAGTGGAGTTTGGAGTGTGACTGTTTGAGGTTGTGGACAGGTGTCTTTTATACTGATAACAAGTTCAAACAGGTGTCATTAATACTGGTAACGAGTGGAGGACAGAGGAGCCTCTTAAAGAAGAAGTTACAGGTCTGTGAGAGCCAGAAATCTTGCTTGTTTGTAGGTGACCAAATACTTATTTTCCACCATAATTTGCAAATAAATCCATAAAAAATCCTACAATGTGATTTTCTGGATTTTTTTTCTCATTTTGTCTGTCATAGTTGACGTGTACCTATGATGAAAATTACAGGCCTCTCTCATCTTTTTAAGTGGGAGAACTTGCACAATTGGTGGCTGACTAAATACTTTTTTGCCCCACTGTATAAGATGGCCCTATTTGTTAAAATACCAAGTCCATGTTATGGCAAGAACAGCTTATATAAGCAAATAGAAACGACAGTCCATCATTATTTTAAGACATGAAGGTCAGTCAACGTGGAACATTTCAAGAACTTTGAAAGTTTCTTCAAGTGTAGTTGCAAAAACCATAGAGCACTATGATGAATATGGATCTCATGAGGACCGCCACAGGAAAGGAAGACCCAGAGTTACCTCTGCTGCAGAGGATAAGTTCATTAGAGTTACCAGCCTCAGAAATTGCAGGCCAAATAAATGCTTCACATAGTTCAAGTAACATACACATCTCAACATCAACTGTTCAGAGGAGACTGCGTGAATCAGGCCTTCATGGTCGAATTGCTGCAAAGAAACCAATACTAAAAGGACACCAATAAGAAGAGACTTGCTTCGGGTCAAGAAACACACGCAATGGACATTATACCGGTGGAAATCTGTCTTTTGGTCTGATGAGTCCAAATGTGAGATTTTTGGTTCCAACCACCGTGTCTTTGTGAGACGCAGAGTAGGTAAACAGATGATCTCCACATGTGTGGTTCCCACCGTGAAGCATGTAGGAGGAGGTGTGGGGGTGCTTTGCTGGTGACACTCAGTGATTTATATAGAATTCAAGGCACACTCAACCAGCATGGCTACCCAATGACCCAACACACCTCCAGGCTGTGATAGGCTGTGTCTCCCGACCCCTCCTGTCTCAGCCTCCCGACCCCTCCTGTCTCAGCCTCCAGTATTTATGCTGCAGTAGTTTGTGTCGGGGGGCTAGGGTCAGTCTGTTATACCTGGAGTATTTCTCCTGTCTTATCTGGTGTCCTGTGTGAATTTAAGTATGCTCTCTCTAATTCTCTCTTTCTTTCGGAGGACCTGAGCCCTAGGACCATGCCTCAGGACTACCTGGCCCGATGACTCCTTGCTGTCCCCAGTCCACCTGGCCGTGTTGCTGCTCCAGTTTCAATTGTTCTGCCTGCGGCTATGGAACCCTGACCTGTTCACCGGATGTGCTACCTGTCCCAGACCTGCTGTTTTCAACTCTCTAGAGACAGCAGGAGCGGTAGAGATACTCTGAATGATCGTCTATGAAAAGCCAACTGACATTTACTCCTGAGGTGCTAACCTGTTGCACCCTCGACATCCACTGTGATTATTATTATTTGACCCTACTGGTCACCTATGAACATTTGAACATCTTGGTCATGTTCTGTTATAATCTCCAACTGGCACAGCCAGAAGAGGACTGGCCACCCCTCATGGCCTGGTTCCTCTCTAGGTTCCTTCCTAGGTTCTGGCCTTTCTAGGGAGTTTTTCCTAGCCCCCGTGCTTCTACACCTGCATTGCTTGCTGTTTGGGGTTTTAGGCTGGGTTTCTGTATAGCACTTTGAGATATCAGCTGACGTAAGAAGGGCTTTATAAATAGATTTGATTTGGATAGGGCTATTTGACCAAGAAGGAGAGTGATGGAGTGTTTCATCAGATGTCCTGGCCTCCACAATCACCCAACCTCAACCCAATTGAGATGGTCTGGGATGAGTTAGACCACAGAGTGAACGAAAAGCAGCCAACAAGTGCTCAGCATATGTGGGAACTCCTTCAAGACTGTTGGAAAAGCATTCCAGGAGAAGTTGGTTGAGAGAATGCCAAGCTTGTGCAAAGCTGTCACCTAGGCAAAGGGTGGCTACTTTGGATAATCTAAAATATCAAATATATTTTGATTTGTTTATCACTTTTTTAGTTACTACATAGTAGCATAAGTGTTATTTCATAGTTTTGATGTCTTCACTATTATTCTACAATGTAGAAAATAGTCAAAATAAAGAAAAACCCTTGAATGAGTAGGTGTGTCCAAACTTTTGACTGGTACTGTAAGTATTCACACACCCTTTTGCTATGACACTCCAAATTGAGCTCAGGTGCATCCAATTTCATTTGATCATCTGTGAGACGTCGCTTCAACATGATTGGAGTCCTCCTGTGCCCAATTCAATTGTTTGGACATGATTTAGAAAGAAGCACAACTGTATATAAGGTCCCACAGTTGTCAGAGCAGAAACTATACCATGAAGTCCAACGAACTGGACATAGATCACTGAGATAGAATTGTGATGAGGCATAAAGGGGATTAAAAAAAGTCTAGAGTGTTGAAAGCTTCCAAGAGAACAGTGGTCTCCATCATTGGGAAATTGACAAAATATGGAACTACCTAGACTACCTAGAGCTGGCCGTCCGACCAAACTGAGCAACCGGACAAGAAGGACCATGGTCAGAGAAATGGAAATGGAGTTGACAGAACTTGACAGTTGACAAGTAGGACTACATCTGATCCTGGCCTATAGTTGCTGCTGGACCCCAATGACCACGTTGACAGAACTACAGAATTCCTTGGCTGACATGGGAGTACCTGCCAGAAGGACAAGTCTCTACAGCACTTCACTTATCATGACTCCTGAGAAAAAGGCACATGACAGCATGCCTGGTGTTTGCAAAATGACATGTGAAAGACTCTGAGAGCGTAAGACAAAACATTCTGTGGTCTGATGAGACAAAAATTTGGTCTGAATGCAAAGTGTTTTGGCTGGAGTAAACCAGGCAAGGCTCATCGCCCGTCTAACACAATCCATACCGACGAAGCATAGTGCTGGCAGCATCATGCTATGGGCATGCTTTTCAGTGAAAGGGACTGGGAGATGGTAAGGATAGAGGGAACAATGAAGCCAGCCAAATACAGGCACATCCTTGATGAGAACCTGCTTCCGAGTGCAAACTACCTAAGACTGGGGGCGAAGATTTACATTACAACAGGACAATGACCAAGGTCAATGGCAAGAATTGTGCAAGCTAACAGGTGGGCCACAACAGACAAATAATGGCGCAGTACAACAGTGTTGTTTAGAACGGCATCTCGGAATGAACAACTCGGCGATCCTCGTCACGGTTGGGCTATTGCAGCAGACGACCACACCGGGTTCCACTCCTATCATCTAAAAACAAGAAGAAGTGGCTCCATTGGGCATGCGATCACCAACGCTGGACAATTGAGGAGTGGAAAAACATTGCCTGGAACATGACAGCGAGTTCAGTTCTCTTCAGTGGCCTGCACAGTCCCCAGACCTCAACCCAATAGATCATCTTTGGGATGAGATGGAACAGGCTGTTCGCAGCATGAATGTACTGCTGTCCAGTCTGCAACAACTGCTTGATGACATCGCGTCAGCATGGACCAACATCCCTGTGGAACATTTCCGACACCTTGTAGAATGCACCGAAGAATTCAGGCTGTTCTGGAGGCAAAGGGGGGACCGAACCGGTACTAGATGGGTGTACCTACTAAACTGGCCGGTGAGTGTATAATACAGTGCATTCAGAAAGTATTCCGACCCCTTGATCTTTTTCCACATTTTGTTACATTACAGACTTACATTAGACTTACCCTTCCCCCTTTCTTCCTCATCAATCTACACACAATACCCCGTAATGACAAAGCAAAAACAGGTTTTTAAGAATTGTTTGCAAATGTATTAAAAATAATAAAACTGAAACATTACATTTACATAAGTATTCAGACTCTTTACTCAGTACTTTGTTGAAGCATTTTAGACAGCGATTACATCCTCGAGTCCTCTGGGGTATGACTCTACAAGCTTGGCACATCTGTATTTGGGGAGTTTCTTCCATTCTTCTATGCAGATCCTCTCAAGCTCTGTCAGGTTGGATGTGGAGCGTCGCTGCACAGCTATTTACAGGTCTCTCCAGAAATGTTCGATCGGGTTCAAGTCCGGGCTCTGGCTGGGCCACTCAAGGAAATTCAGAGACTTGTCCCGAAGCCACTCCTGCGTTGTCTTGGCTGTGCGCTTAGGGTTGTTTTCCTGTTGTAAGGTAAACCTTCATCCCAGTCTGAGGTCCTGAGCACTCTGGAGCAGGTTTTCATCAAGGATCTCTCTGTACTTTGCTCCATTCATATTTCCCTTGATCCTGACTAATGTCCATGCCGCTGAAAAACATCCCCACAGCATGATGCTGCAACCACCATGCTTCACCGTAGGGATGGTGCCAGGTTTCCTCCAGACATGACGCTTGGTATTCAGGCCAACAAGTTACAATCTTGGTTTCATCAGACCAGAGAATCTTGTTTCTCGTGGTTTAATAGTCCTTTAGGTGCTTATTGGCAAACTCCAAGCGGGCTGTCATATGCATTTTTACTGAGGAGTGGCTTCCGTTTGGCCACTCTACCATAAAGGCCTGATTGGTAGAGTGCTGCAGAGATGGTTGTCCTTTTGGAAGATTCACCCATCTCCACAGAGGAACTCTGGAGCTCTGTCAGAGTGACCATCGGGTTCTTGGTCACCTCCCTGACCAAGGCCCTTCTCCCCAATTGCTCAGTTTGGTGAGGCGGCCAGCTCTAGGAAGAGTCTTGGTGGTTCCAGACTTCTCCCATTTAAGAATGATGGAGGCCACTGTGTTCTTGGGGACCTTCAATGCTGAATAATTTTTTTGCTACCCTTCCCCAGATCTGTGCCTCGACACAATTCTGTCTCGGAGCTCTACGGACAATTCCTTCAACCTCATGGCTTGGTTTTTGCTCTGAAATGCATTGTCAGCTGTGGGACCTTATATAGACAGGTGTGTGCCTTTCCAAATCATGTCCAATCAAGCGAATTTACCACAGGTGGACTCCAATCAAGTTGTAGAAACATCTTGAAGATTATCGATGGAAACAGGATGTACCTGAGGTCAATTTCGAGTGTCAATGCAAAGGGTCTGAATACTTATGTAAATAATGTATCTGTTTTTTATTTTTAATAAAATTGCAAACATTTTGAAAAACCTGTATTTGCTTTGTCATTATGGAGTATTGTGTGTACTTTGTGAATGCACTGTATAATCATTAGATATATTCTTTGAGTAATGAGGTTTAAGAATGTGATCGTCTCAGTGAATTAAATACAACAGGGACACTGAAATTCTGACGTCAAAATCTATTCCTCGGTGTGACTAAGACAGAGTTTGTCTCGTGTATTGTTTATCGGTATGCTAGTTTATATTAATAGACAATCATATCCTTCGCAGGGCACGGTGCCACTGTGAAGCATATGGGCATGGCGCAGTGCGGGGTAAAGGATGAGGGCAGCCATCAGGTCTTGGCCCAGAGAGTCAATGCAGTCTTCACAGGCAAGATGGCCTCCAATGGGTCACAACCCTGCAAGAAATGCTATGCTCATCCAGGTGAGGGAATACACTCAAAGGTGTCTGTGTATGTGCCCTAAGCAGGTAGTTGGTGGCACTCAAAGGTAACAATGGCTTTTGTTTCCATGTTGTTGAGCTCTGTATATCTGCATTTCCATCGTTTTCCAGTGACACATCGTTTTCCAGTGCCTTCTATGCTCGCTTCGAGGCAAACACTGAGCCAGGCATGAGATCCCCTGCTGTCTCGGACGACTGTGTGATCTCGCTCTCCGTGGCCAATGGAAAAATTTTAAACAAGTAAACATTCTTAAGGCCGCTGGGCCAGACAGAATACCAGGGTGTGGTCTCAGAGCATGCACAGACCATCTGGCAACTGTCTTCATGGACATTTTCAACATCTCCTTGTCCCAGTCTGTAATCCCAACATGTTTCAAGCAGACCACCATTGTTCCTATGAACTCAAAAGTAACCTGCCTAAAATAATATTGTCCCATAGCACTCACATCTGTAACCATGAAATGCTTTGAAAGGCTGGTCAAAGTACACATCAACATCATCATCCCAGACACCATGGACCAACTCCAATTCGCATACCACCCCAACAGATCCACAGATGATGCAATCTCTATTGCACTCCACACTGCTCTCTCCCACCTGGGCAAGAGGAATACATATGTGAGAATGCTGTTCATTGACTACACCTGCTGTAGTCAATGAAGTCTGCTGAAGTCTACACCTGCTGTATTTGGTGCATGTGACATAAAATTAGATTTTGTTTTGATTTGCTTGTGGAGTCTGTGGCTGTGGTAGCTCCAGAGCTCAAAAAGTGTGCACACTGGTCTGGGTGGGTCTCCCGTCATAAAGCCCATGACTAATAGCACTGAGGGCTGTAATTAAGACATAGAAGAGCGTCTGATGTCCCAAGCGTCGGCCAGAACAACCCCTCTGCTGCAGGGGTCTTATTAGCATATTCACTGCACATTCATTGTATCATACATACCCTACTGGATTAGAACATATATTCTGGATTTTGGTTATCCATAAGGGTAATGTTTCAGTCAATGCAGTAAGGTCTCCTTTTTTTCATCCTAGGAAGTATGATTGATAGTTCAAATCATACTACATTTTAACACCAACACCAGTGCAACTCCCAATTCATGTGGTGGTTGATTCTTATACTTGGTCTCTTGAGATGTTTTGACCCTGCACAGATCCTCTGCTTGTGTCTACTGTTTGTTAGACAGTATCTGGTCTCTCTCTACAGTAACTTTAACAGCCTGGTGTTAGTGACCGTGAGGAGGCGACAACCATCCCTCTCGTGTTCCTTCCCCTAGCCTGAACTTTGAACATTTGGCATTCCTCCCAGTCACTGAGGGGATTGGCTAATACTCTGGGAATGTAATGGCGTCGGACGGTCTCTCCCACTTCCAAGTCAGTACCTGATGAGGCCTGTCCTCTGTTCGCTAGCTAGGTAAATAACATATCTCTGTTGTTTTAAGACCTGAGCCACTGTCTTTGTCATCACCGTCTCAGAAAAATGACTCATACGACAAGCAGGAGTGTTATTAAGCGAAACATGTGAAAGTTACTTCTACAGCAGTCATCAGGTGTCCCTCAGGGAAACCCAGGGTCAGGTTCATTGGGCACCAAACAGAAGAAAAACTTAAAGGAGAGGAACTACCCGGATTCCAAAAATAAACAAAAATGTTTGTTTTCCGTTTCAAATCATTTGAATGTGCCCTCATGAACACGTCCCTGATGTTTCAACTTTTCCCTTTTTATATAATGTAATGAGCACATTAAATTAATGTGGATGCTACCATGACTACAGATAATCCTGAATGAGTCGTGAATAATGATTAGTGAAAAAGTTAGACGCACAAATATCATACCTCCAAGACATCTCTTAACCTTACAATAACAGGGGAGGTTAGAATTTTTTTGCGGGGGTATGATATTTGTGTATCTAACTTTCTCATTCATTATTCAGTTCTTTCAGGATTACCTGAAATTGTGGTAGCATCCACATGAATGTATAAGTGTTTAGAAACATTTTTCTACATTATTTCTATTGGGCACAAAATAATTTGATACACAGCCAAAACAAACAGCAAATGCATCCAACAAATTTGTAGAGTCACAAGTTTGATGTAGTGATTGCATGCTGTGAATATGGGACCAAATACTTTACTTTTTACTACTTTGATACACACAAGTGAATTTGTTCCAATACTTTCTATCTCCTAAATTGGACTATGTACAACTACTGTCCCTCCCAGGAATAACAAGCACACCTAGCTCTTATCCAGGAAGACTAGCTATGGGAATCTAAAGCAGGTTCCCACTGATATTTACAGAGGCTACATTCCTTCACCCTTGTTCAAGAAAAGCAGTGCAGGTTGTGAATGCTCTGTGTGTTTGTGAGAGGCGTGTGCCTTTTGGAACCACAGCCCCTGACTGACCACATGCTTTCTCTCTGGTTTGAGGTGTGAATTGGTAATCTTTTACACATACAGTACCAGTCAAATGTTTGGACACACCTACTCATTGCAGGGTTTTTCTTTCTTTTTATTATTTTCTACATTGTAGAATAATAGTGAAGACATCAAAACGATTAAATAACACATATGGAATCATGTAGTAACCAAAAAAAAAGTGTTAAACAAATCAAAAATATATATTTTTGGAGATTCTTCAAAGTAGCCACCCTTTGCCTTGATGACAGCGTTGTACACTCTTGGCATTCTCTCAACCAGCTTCATGAGGTAGTCATGTGGAATGCATTTCAATTAACAGGTGTTAAAAGTTAATTGGTGGAATTTCTTTCCTTCTTAATGCATTTGAGCCAATCAGTTGTGTTGTGACAAGGTAGGGTTGGTATACAGAAGATAGCCCTATTTGATAAAAGACCAAGTCCATATTATGGCAAGAACATCTCAAATAAGCAAAGAGAACCGACAGTCCATTATTACTTTAAGACATGAAGGCCGGTCAACACGGAAAATGTCAAGAAGTTTGAACGTTTCTTCAAGTGCAGTCGCAAAAACCATCAAGCGCTATCATGAAATTGGCTCTCATGAGGACTGCCACAGGAAAGGAAGACGCAGCGTTACCTCTGACGCAAAGGTTCATTAGAGTTACCAGACTCAGAAATTGCAGCCCAAATAAAAGTAACAGACACATCTCAACATAAATTGTTCAGAGGAGACTGCGTGAATCAGGCCTTCATGGTCGAATTACTGCAGAGAAACCACTACTAAAGGACACCAATAAGAAAAAGAGACTTACTTGCTTGAAATCTGTCCTTTGGTCTGATGAGTCCAAATTTGAGATTTTTGACACAACCGCTGTGTCTTTGTGAGACGCAGAGTAGGCGAATGGAGGATCTCCACATGTGTGGTTCCCACCGTGAAGCCTGGAAGAGGTGTGATGCTGTGGGGTGCTTTGCTGGTGACACTGTCTGTGATTTATTTATTATTCAAGGCACACTTAACCAGCATGGCTACCACAGCATTTTGCAGCGATACGCCATCCCATCTGGTTTGCGCTTAGTGGGACTTGTCATTTGGGACAATGACCCAACACACCTCCAGGCTGTGTAAGGGCTATTTGACCAAGAAGGAGAGTGATGGAGTGCTGCATCAGATGACCTGGCCTCCACAACACCCGACCTCATCCCAACCATCTCAATTGGGTTGAGTTGGACCACAGATTGAAGGAAAAGCAGCCAACAAGTGGGAACTCCTTCAAGACTGTTGGAAAAGCATTCCAAGTGAAGCTGGTTGAGAGAATGCCAAAAGTGTGCAAAGCTGTTAGCAAGGCAAAGGGTGGCTACTTTGAAGAATCTCAAATATATTTTGATTTGTTTAACCCTTTTTTTGGTTACTACATGTGTTATTTCATAGTTTTGATGTCATCACTATTATTCCACAAAATGTAGAAAATGGTAAAAATAAAGAAAAACCCTTGAAGGAGTAGGTGTGTCCAAACGTTTGACTGGTACTACACAGTGGCAAGAAGAAGTATGCGAACCCTCATAAAATTTTATCTGATCTTCATTTAGGTCACAACAATAGACAAACACAGTCTGCTTAAACTAATAACACAAACAATTATAAGTTTTAATGTCTTTATTGAACACACCCTGTAAACATTCACAGTGTAGGGTGGAAAAAGTATGTGAACCATTAGATTTAATAACTGGTTGACCCTCCTTTGGCAGCAATAACCTCAGCCAAACATTTTCTGTAGTTGTGGATCAGACCTGCACAATGGCCCGGAGGAATTTTGGACGAAAGCAATATTCTTGGGATGTCTGGTGTGAACTGCTCGAGGTCATGCCACAGCATCTCAAATCGGGTTGAGGTCAGGACTAACTGGGCCACTCCAGAAAGCGTATTTTCTTCTGTTGAAGCCATTCTTTTGATTTACTTCTGTGTTTTGGGTCGTTGTCACTTGTTCCCACTTGTTGGCGTCACCCAACTTCTGTTGCGCTTCAATTGGCGGACAGATAGCCTAACACTTTCCTGCAAAATGTCTTCATAAACTTGGGAATTCATTTTTTCCGTTGATGATAGCAAGCTGTCCAGGCCCTGAGGCAGCAAAGCAGCCTCAAACCATGATGCTCCCTCCACCATACTTTACAGTTGGGATGAGGTTTTGATGCTGGTGTGCTGTGCCTTATTTTCTCCACACAGTGTTCTTCCAAACAACTCAACTGTAGTTTCATCTGTCCACAGAATATTTTGCCAGTAGCGCTGTGGAACATCCAGGTGCACTTTTGCAAACTTCAGACATGCCGCAATGTTTTTTTGGGACGCAGTAGCTTCTTCCGTGGTGTCCTTCCATGAACACCATTCTTGTTTAGTGTTTTACATATCATAGACTCGTCAACAGAGATGTTAGCATGTTCCAGAGAGTTCTGTAAGTCTTTAGCTGACACTCTAGGATTCTTCTTAACCACATTGAGCATTCTGCGCTGTGCTCTTGCAGTCATCTTTGCAGGACGGCCCCTCCTAGAGAGAGTAGCAACAGTGCTGAACTTTCTCCATTTATAGACGACAATTTGTCTTAACGTGGACTGATGAACATCAAGGCTTTTAGAGATACTTTTGTAACCCTTTCTAGCTCTATGCAAGTCAACAATTCTTAATCTTAGGTCTTAGATCTCTTTTGTTTGAGCCATGGTTCACATCAGGCAATGCTTCTTATGAATAGCAAACTCAAATTTGAGTTTCTTTTTTTATAGGGCAAGGCAGTGCTAACCAACATCTCCAATCTCGTCTCATTGATTGGACTCCAGGTTAGCTGACTAACCTGGAGGACTGTGGGGGTCTCAGATGGTTGAGGGGCAGCTCTTGGGGAACTGTGGGGGGGGGGGATCTTGGAGGGCTGGTTGCCTGGCGGTTGGGAGCTTGGGCTGGTGGCTGATGGATCGCTGGTTCGGGTCCCCGTTTTTGACCTTGTGGGAGATCTGTCGACGAGCAGGGTGTTGGTTGCCTCTGTGTGTTGCTCTGGATGGGAGTCTGTTAGATGACTAATGTGATGAAGTTATTGAGCGGCTTCACAGCAAGTATACTGTATGTTTTAAATATTCAATACAAATACAAATATATATATATATAGAAAAGCTATTCCACAACAGCTACCTAATACACACAAATCTAAGTAAAGGTTTGTGTGTATTTGGTAGTTGTGGAATTGTTAGTTCACTTGTTGGATATTGCTGCACAAGGCAATGACTCAAGGCTGCTGCCCACTGCAAATGTCAGTGTGGACGTAACTGCATTCATGTAAATGGTCTTTGATCTGCTCTTGATGAGTCCACCAAGATAATTTGCCTGAATATACTTACTGTAATTTGACCCTACATTTGTACTGTTTTACCATTGTTTTATTTAAACTGCTTTTAAATTAGTCTGGTGGTGGGCAGTTATTTTATTAACAACCTTCTCTTTGATAAGACTTAGCAACCCATATCAACATAGGGTGCTGAATGAGAGTGTTTTAAAAGGAGCTTTAACTTCTCCAGATTTGTAACCCACAGTTTATCAGATCACCACATTGGGTTTGATGTTGAGTCTTTTTTCTCATGTCATAACTCTAAAGTTATCATAATATGAAAGTCACGTAGAATCTGTAGATCATTTAGAAAACTTAATTGAAAACATGATTAACAACATTAACAGAAGATAAGTATGATAAGTATGTTATGATCTCTCCCATTCGGGATATCCTGATAGATAGGATGTTTGTCTTTGGATCAGGCAACCAGGTTTTTCCGGCTGAATCTTCCCAGGTCTACCTCAATAAAGAGGTTTATCCTGGTTAAATAAAGGCTCTAGGAAAAACAATTTGATAAAAATCCTAGTTCACTTCTTCACCCGTTTGTTGTATTACTTTGTGAGCAGTTTTATGAGGTTGAAATACGTGGAGAAATATCCCCTGGTCATGGCAGTGTCCTATAAGAAAAGAACAGAGACAAGACTTTAGAGGATAGATCATGGTACACTGGCACATAATAACAATATTTATTAATGACTGACAAGCCAGTGGTCATCTCACCTTCTCCACCTTGGTCTTCTCCTGGACCTTGGTCTTCTCCCCCTTTGCCTTGGTCTTCTTCTTGACCTTGTTGTTCTTAGTGGATCCAGTCTTTTCCCTCTTCCCAAAACAGCATGCCAGCCTCCTCCAGAAAGACACCTTCTTGGGCGTTGAGGGAGCCTTGTCAGCCATTACCACAGGCTTCTCCTCAGGAACTGGTTGGCCGATGAGGTCACAGTGAGGGTAGATGGAGTACGGCCATGACATGCCCACACTCTTGGAGATGGAGGACCGGCTCAGGGCCCTCTGAGGCTCACCCTTGGAGGCCCAGGCGGCTTTAGGGAGAGGTGGTGTCGGTGCGTCCAAATATGTTGTCTCGGGTTCATCCAGAACTTGGCTGATTGAAGCACTCAGCTCCACAACCTCTTGGCGGAGCAGCTGCATCTGTGTTAGGAGGGCTTCAGGGGAGAGGGGCCGTGTCCATATCTGTGGTGAAGTGTCCACTGGGCTTTGATCCAGCAGGACAGGTTCAGTTAATGCAATCAGGTCAGCAACCCCTTGTTGGCGCAGGAAAGTTCCTAACAGGAAAGTTCCAGGTGTGGGGGGGTGCTGTGGTGAAGCCTCCAAAGCGTTGCTGCTTTGGTCCAGGACAGGCTGCATTAATGCAGTCAACTCGCCAAGCTCTTGGCAGAGCTTTTGCATCTTCACCAGGAGGGCCTCAGGAGGGGAGGGGGGCTGTGGTGAACTATCGCCTGCACATGCCCATCCACAACTTGAGCTTCCATCCATGACAAGCTGAATTTATGGATGCAGATCTCTTTGATCACCCAATAAAAGAAAGACACTTGTTCAATAATAATTGCTTGAAAAGAAACAAGTAGACTAGCTAATGACTTTTCAATATCACGAGAAGACACGGATAAGGAAACAATTAAGTAAAATACACTGGTAAGACGCAGGTAATGCTCGAAGTTGACAGCAACTGACGAAATGAATCCCTCACGATTCTTTGTGACAGCTGCGTCATAATGACTAGGAATCCATAATAGTCCTTGAATATGTTGCGTACATTTACATTTAAGTCATTTAGCAGACGCTCTTATCCAGAGCGACTTACAAAATGATGCATTCACCTTATGATATCCAGTGGAACAACCACTTTACAATAGTGCATCTAAATCTTTTAAGGGGGGGGGGGGGGGGGGGGTTAGAAGGATTACTTTATCCTATCCTAGGTATTCCTTAAAGAGGTGGGGTTTCAGGTGTCTCCGGAAGGTGGTGATTGACTCCGCTGTCCTGGCGTCGTGAGGGAGCTTGTTCCACCATTGGGGTGCCAGAGCAGCGAACAGTTTTGACTGGGCTGAGCGGGAACTGTGCTTGCTCAGAGGTAGGGGGGCCAGCAGGCCAGTGGTGGATGAACGCAGTGCCCTTGTTTGGGTGTAGGGCCTGATCAGAGCCTGAAGGTATGGAGGTGCCGTTCCCTTCACAGCTCCGTAGGCAATCACCATGGTCTTGTAGCGGATGCGAGCTTCAACTGGAAGCCAGTGGAGAGAGCGGAGGAGCGGGGTGACGTGAGAGAACTTGGGAAGGTTGAACACCAGACGGGCTGCGGCGTTCTGGATGAGTTGTAGGGGTTTAATGGCACAGGCAGGGAGCCCAGCCAACAGCGAGTTGCAGTAATCCAGACGGGAGATGACAAGTGCCTGGATTAGGATAATAATCATAATAATAATTAGCGTAATATTCGGATTCGTACTAACCCAAGGAACAAAACCACATACTTGTATTTCCTCTCATTATATTCTGCCTGCCACGAATGTGGTTCATCTTTATGTAATTTAGCTCAATTCAGTGTGTTATAATTGCTTGCTGCGCGTAAAACCATGCTCGCGTATTTCAAGGATATAGATTTAAAGAATACGTCTGCTAGATCGCACTCTTGAAAACAATTACAAATTCACCAGTCTTAGTTTTTAATTAATAATTTCCAGATTACCAAGAAATCTTGTCCATGATCGAGATGGCTCAAGTGTGCACTGCATTCACTACAGCTCTGGCGAGACCTCCCAGTCACATCTCTGTGGCTGCTCTTTGACAGGCCCAATCCCAATTTACACTCCTTTTGGCTCTGGTCAATAGTAGTAGCCGTGTAAACGCCTGATCTCTCGAGTTTACACGAATATCTTCAGTGTTTCCCCTACCAGAGATATGAGAAGGAGGGGGGCTTTTGCCTTGTTCTTATGCTCTTTGAGTGACTTAAACATTTTAATAAAATCAAATGGGGGCCTATCATGCCAAATATTGTCGTCCGTTGCTTTATCAACGCTGTGATGATCATTAAGGCCTAAATGACATTATTTTCATCGTTTCCGCGACAATTTCGCTGTTTGAACAAGCTTTAAGCTAATAAAATGAAAACATTAATTCGAACTACTTTTGGGTACCTTGTTAACATTAGATTTCGTGTTCTGTCTTAAACATTGCTACCTTTCGGAAAAGGCAAAGAACGTGTAATCTGCTTGACAACAGTTATTTACCTTACAGATCACGAAGTCAGCTAATTTCCACTCCATTTATATGCAAATTCGTTTGATTAATAGACTGGCTTGTCTGGCAATCATGTTTTTCTTTTAACCTGCCCTTCCCTTATCTACACTGAAATAATATAATTTCAGTAGTCCCCCAATTATTTATTTTTTTTCTATCTCGCATAGCTCATTAGTACACCCTTGTGGTTGTATCTATTGTAGGTCCTAGAATACAACAATAACGTGGAGCAAATAACTACGATCAAAGGATAATTTACAACTAATACCTTGTGAAACAGCTGTGAAAACCAACCTGGCAATATTAAGATTTTAATACATAAACGTTGATCGTTTTTGGTACAATTGTATGATTCATTTATTTTCTAAGATTTCTTGACCACTCACATAGCCATCATAGACTAAAAAACTGCATTCTGGTGTTTGGAATATAGAGGTGGTTGCGAGGTTCTGCCTGTCACTTGTTCTCAACAGACAGCTAGTCTCAGAAGGGGGACTTGAAGAGGGAGACTGCAAAGTCCAGGCACTGCTGCTCTTTTTGTTCAAATCAAATTGTATTGGTCACATACACATGGTTAGCAGATGTTAATGTGAGTGTAGCGAAATTCTTGTGCTTCTAGTTCCAACAGTGCAATAAGATCTAACAAGTAATCGAACAATTCCACAACAACTACTACTTAATACACACAAATCTAAAGGGATGGAATAACAAAATGTACATATAAATCAGTTGAAGTCAGAAGTTTACATAAACTAGTTTTAATGACTCCAACCTAAGTGTTTCAACCACTCCACAAATGTCTTGTTAACAAACTATAGTTTTGGCAAGTCGGTTAGGACATCTACTTTGTGCATGACACAAGTCATTTTCCCAACAATTGTTTACATACAGATTATTTCACACTGTATCACAATTCCAGTGGGTCAGAAGTTTACATACACTAAGTTGACTGTGCCTTTAAACAGCTTGGAAAATTCCAGAAAATGATGTCATGGCTTTAGAAGCTTCTGAAATGCTAATTGACATCATTTTAGTCAATTGGAGGTGTACCTGTGGATGTATTTCAAGGACTACCTTCAAACTCAGTGCCTCTTTGCGTGACATCATGGGAAAATCAAAAGAAATCAGCCAAGACTTCAGAAAATAAATTGTAGACCCCCACAAGTCTGGTTCATCCTTGGGAGCAATTTCCAAAAGCCTGAGGGTACCACGTTCATCTGTACAAACAACAGTACGCAAGTATAAACACCATGGGACCACGCAGCCGTCATACCGCTCAGGAAGGAGACGTGTTCTGTCTACTAGCGATGAACGTACTTTGGTGCAAAAAGTGCAAATCAATCCCAGAACAACAGCAAAGGACCTTGTGAAGATGCTGGAGGAAACAGGTACAAAAGTATATATAGCCACAGTAAAACGAGTCCTATATCGACATAACCTGAAAGGCCGCTCAGCAAGGAAGAAGCCACTGCTCCAAAACCACCATAAAAAAAGCAAGACTACGGTTTGCAACTGCACATGGGGACAAAGATCGTACTTTTTGGAGAAATGTCCTCTGGTCTGATGAAACAAAAATAGAACTGTTTGGGCATAATGACCATTGTTATGTTTGGAGGAAAAAGGGGGAGGCTTGCAAGCCGAGGAACATTGAAGCATGTATTGAAGCAACATCTCAAGACATCAGTCAGTAAGTTAAAGCTTGGTCACAAATGGGTCTTCCAAATGGAGAATGACCCCAAGCATACTTCCAAAGTTGTGGCAAAATGGCTTAAGGACAACAACGTCAAGGTACTAGAGTGGCCATCACAAAGCCCTGACCTTAATCCTATAGAAAATTTGTGGGCAGAACTGAAAAAGCGTGTGCGAGCAACGAGGCCTACAAACCTGACTCAGTTACATCAGCTCTGTCAGGAGGAATGGGCCAAGATTCACCCAACTTATTGTGGGAAGCTTGTGGAAGGCTACACAAAACGTGTGACCCAAGTTAAACAATTTAAAGGCAATGCAACCAAATACTAATTGAGTGTATGTAAACTTCTAACCCACTGTGAATGTGATTATTATTTTTTTAACTGAAATAAATCATTCTCTCTACTATTATTCTGACATTTCACATTCTTAAAATAAAGTGGTGATCCTAACTGACCTAAGACATGGAATTCTTTACTTGGATTAAATGTCAGGAATTGTGAAAAACTGAGTTTAAATGTATTTGGCTACGGTGAATGTAAACTTCCAACTTCAACTGTATATGGATGAGCGATGACCGAGCAGCATAGGCAAGATGCAATAGATGGCATTAAATACAGTATATACACATATGAGATGAGTAATGTCAGATATGTAAACATTATTAAAGTGGCATTATTAAAGTAACTACTGATTAATTTATTAAAGTGGCCATTGATTTCAAGTCTGAATGTAGGCAGCAGCCTCTCTGTGTTAGTGGTGGCTGTTTAACAGTCTGATGGCCTTGAGATAGAAGCTGTTTTTCAGTCTCTCGGTCCCAGCTTTGATGCACCTGTACTGACCTCACGTTCTGGATGATAGCGGGGTGAACAGGCAGTGGCTCCGGTGGTCGTTGTCCTTGATGATCTTTTTGGCCTTCCTGTGACAGTGGGTGCTGTAGATGTCCTGGAGGGTAGATGGTTTGCCCCCGGTGATGCGTTGTGCAGACCACACCACCCTCTGGAGAGCCTTGCGGTTGTGTGCAGTGCAGTTGCCTTACCAGGTGGTGATACAGCCCGACAGGAACCTCTCAATTGTGCATCTGTAAAAGTTTCAGAGGGTTTTAGGTGACGAAAGCCACATTTCTTCAGCCTCCTGAGGTTGAAGAGAAGCTGTTGTGCCTTCTTCACCACACTGCCTGTGTGGGTGGACCATTTCAGTTTGTCCGTGATGTGTATGCAGAGGAACTTAAAACTTTCTACCTTCTCCGCTGCTGTCCATTCGATGTGGATAGGGGGCCGCTCCCTCTGATGTTTCCTGAAGTGCACGATCATTTCCTTTGTTTTGTTGACGTTGAGTGAGAGGTTTATTTCCTGACATCACACTCCGAGTGCCCTCACCTCCTCCCTGTAGGATGTCTTGTCATTGTTGGTAATCAAGCCCACTACTGTTGTGTCGTCTGCAAACTTGATGATTGAGATGAAGGCGTGCATGGCCACGCAGTCGTGGGTGAACAGGGAGTACAGGAGGGGTTGAACACGCACCCTTGTGGGGCCCAGGTGTTGAGGATCAGCGAAGTGGAGATGTTGTTTCCTACCTTCACCGCCTGGGGGCGGCCCATCAGAAAGTCCAGGACCCAATTGCAAAGGGTGGGGTTGAGACCCAGGGCCTCAAGCTTAATGATGAGCTTGGAGGGAACTATGGTGTTGAATAATGAGCTGTAGTCAATGAACAGCATTATTACATGCTGTACATCCTCTTGTACAGATGGGATAGGGCAGTGTGCAGTGTGATTGCATCGTCTTTGTACATATTGAGGCAGTATGCAAATTGAAGTGGGTCTAGGGTGGCAGGTAAGGTGGAGGTGATATGATCCTTGACTAGTCTCTCAAAGCACTTCATGATGACAGAAGTGAGTGCTAAGGGGATGATAGTAATTTAGTTCAGTTATCTTTGCCTTCTTGGGTATAGGAACAATGGTGGCCATCTTAAAGCATGTGGGGACAGCAGACTGGGATAGGGAGAGATTAAATATGCCCGTAAACACATTTAAATGTCTTACTCACGTCGGCCACAGAGAAGGAGACGGGGGGCCACACAGTCCTTGGTAGCGGGCTGCGTCGGTGGCACTGTATTCTCCTCAAAGCAGGCAAAGAAGGTGTTCTGAGTGTTTGCAGTGCTCTTGTTAAGTTAATCTGTGTATCTCACATTATGTGCCCGGTATGATCGAGAAAGAAAACTTTTTAGATAATGACAACATGAAAACAGATAATGACAACATGAAAACAGATAATGACAACATGAAAACAACAGTAGCTGTAGATGATGTAATGAAAAGTTGGAGGGTGGTTGGTGATGGAGGACATCAGGTGGATCCACGTCTGGGTGTTGGGCAGAACCCCTAGGTCCTGGAGAACAGGAGCAGAGTTAAAGGGAACAGGGTAGGAGACAGAGACGTAAACAAGCACATACACAGGTTACACCTTACTGTGAGAAAATTTGATGGATTAGTGCAGTGTTATAAATGGGAGATAGTGGCAAGAAAAAGTAAGAGAACCCTTTGGAATTACCTGGATTTCTGCATAAATTGGTCATCAAATTTGATCTGATCTTCATCTAAGTCACAACAATAGACAAACAGTGTGCTTAAACTAATAACACACAAATTATTGTATTTTTCTTCTCTACATTGAATACATAATTGAAACATTCAGTGTAGGTTGGAAAAAGTATGAACCCCTAGGCTAATGACTAACCTGGAGTCCAATCAATGAGACAAGATCGGAGATGTTGGTTAGAGCTGCCTTGCCCTATAAAAAACACAACATTTGAGTTTGCTATTCACAAGAAGCCATGCCTGATGTGAACCATGCCTCGAACAAAGATCTCAGAATTGTTGACTTGCATAAAGCTGGAAAGGGCTAAAAGTATGCAGATTTTCATATTTGTTAGGATACTGACACACACACAATAATAATAATAATATAGCCCGGACTATTTGCATACAGTCAATAATTAAGTATAAAAAATAAGTCTATATACAATGTGAGCAAATGAGGTGCGATAAGGGAGGTAAAGGCAAACAAGGCCATGGTGGCAAAGTAAATACAATATAGCAAGTAAAACACTGGAATGGTAGATTTGTAGTGGAAGAAAGTGCAAAGTAGAAATAGAAATAATGGGGTGCAAAGGAGCAAAATAAATAAATAAATAAATAAATAAATACAGTAGGGGAAGAGGTAGTTGTTTGGGCTAAATTATAGATGGGCTATGTACAGGTGCAGTGATCTGTGAGCAGCTCTGACAGCTGGTGCTTAAAGCTAGTGAGGGAGATAAGTGTTTCCAGTTTCAGAGATTTTTGTAGTTCGTTCCAGTCATTGGCAGCAGAGAACTGGAAGGAGAGATGGCCAAAGGAGGAATTGGCTTTGGGGGTGACCAGAGAGATATACCTGCTGGAGCGCGTGCTACAGGTGGGTGCTGCTATGGTGACCAGTGATCTGAGATAAGGGGGGACTTTACCTAGCAGGGTCTTGTAGATGATCTGGAGCCAGTGGGTTTGGTGACGAGTATGAAGCGAAGGCCAGCCAACGAGAGCGTACAGGTCGCAGTGGTGGGTAGTATATGGGGCTTTGGTGACAAAACGGATGGCACTGTGATAGACTGCATCCAGTTTATTGAGTAGGGTATTGGAGGCTATTTTGTAAATGACATCGCCGAAGTCGAGGTTCGGTAGGATGGTCAGTTTTACGAGGGTGCGAAATAGGAAGCCAATTCTAGATTTTGGATTGGAGATGTTTGATGTGAGTCTGGAAGGAGAGCTAACAGTCTAACCAGACACCAAGGTATTTGTAGTTGTCCACATATTCTAAGTCAGAACCATCCAGAGTAGTGATGCTGGACGGGCGGGCAGGTGCAGGCAGCGATCGGTTGAAGAGCATGCACTTAGTTTTACTTGTATTTAAGAGCAGTTGGAGGCCACGGAAGGAGAGTTGTATGGCATTGAAGCTCATCTGGAGGGTTGTTAACACAGTGTCCAAAGAAGGGCCAGAAGTATACAGAATGGTGTCGTCTGCATAGAGGTGGATATGCATAGTCACTTTAACTATACATTCATGTACATACTACCTCAATTAGCCCGACCAACCAGTGTCCCGCACATTGACTAACCGGACTATCTTCATTGTGTCCCACCACTCACCACCCCCTTTTACGCTACTGCTACACTCTGGTTATCATATATGCATAGTCACTTTAACCATATCTACATGTACATACTACCTCAATCAGCCCGACTAACCGGTGCCTGTATATAGCCTCACTACTGTTATTTCTCACTGTCTTTTTATTTCTTTACTTACCTAACACTTTTTTTTTTTATTGCACTATTGGTTAGAGCCTGTAAGTAAGCATTTCACTGTAAGGTATTCGGTATCCTGTTGTTTTCGGCGCGCGTGACAAATAAACTTTGATTTGACTGAACTCTGCAAAATTTGAATTGGGACACTTACCGATCATGTGCCATGGTGAAACTACTTCGATGGGCTTCAACTCCGGCGCCACAGTCTTTGCCTTTTCAAACTTCTGTCAGGCTAGACAGGGTACCGACCTTTTTTAAGCTAAAAGTAACACATTTAAACATTGTGTGCTCTCTGATATGACATTCATTGAAATCATAATCATTTCCGATATAATAGAATGTGATTGATAAACAAAAGGTTATTTCACTTGCCCAGCTGTCCACATCCTTGACAATTCCCCGTCAGAAGAAGCGTAGGTTGATTTTGTCAATCATGCGCTTCACTCCGAAATGGCCAACATGCATCTCGGTCAGCACAGCCTCCTTTTCCCCCTTAGTAAAAATCACCCTCCTGTGTGGCTGGCCATCCTTCCCCGTAGGCAAATATGCTAAAATATTAAACTGGATTAAATTGACGGATTTTGATGGGGACTTTTTTATTATGTTACTTAGATTGACCAGTTGGTCAATAGACTTAAGGACATTACAATATATGTGATTTTACAGCAGAAATACCAACACTGTCATATCAGAAAACATTTCTAAAAACCAGTTTTCGCTTTGTCATTATGGGGTTTTGTGTGTAGCTTGATGAGGGAATAAAAATCAATTTTAGAATAAGGCTGTAACGTAACAAAATGTGTTAAAAGTCAAAGGGTCTGAATACTTTCCGAATGCACTGTATGTATTGAATAATGGCACAATAATTTGGGCTTCGGCTCATTAAATGTCTTTAATGTAGGGGTCATAAAATGTATTTAATGTATGGCTCATCAGGCTCAGGTAGCATCAGGCTTGAATTTTAGATCAAAGCTCTAATCAAATCCAGACATAGGCCTAATTATATGCTTTTGAATGACACCAGGTTCCCTGAGTAAAAAGTGATTTATTCTCGGGATGGAACATTTGTAAAATACCGGGGAAAATAATCAACCCTACTCTGCATGCATAGCCTACAGTAAATGCTTTTATGTAGAACAAATGGAGTTGCTGTTTGCACTGGAGGTTTTCACTCCCTCCTGGCATGTGTAAGATAGGTTTCCACAGGTTGATGTTGCTGTTGTATGAGGAGTCCCATCCATCCTCCTGCAGGCATTTATGCAGGAATGTCGCTGTGGCTATGATACAGTCCTACCTGGATCCAACAAAATGTAGTCTTGTTGACATGCTAATTCTAGATGCCTTTCTCAGTTTGATTTCTGGAGGAGAATCAACCCCACCCCTCTGGAAACAATTGTATTTTGTTATTTATTTTTCTCCCCAATTTCGAGCGCGATGGGACAAGAACATCCCTGCCGGCCAAACCCTCCCCTAACCCGGACAACGCTGGGCCAAATATGCGCCGCCCCATGTGTCTCCCGGTCGTAGCCGGCTGCGAATGAGCCTGGACTCGAACCAGGATCTCTAGTGGCACAGCTAGCTCTGTGATCAGTGGAGGCTGGTGACTTGAAAAACTGAGGAGGCCCACAGTATAGACACACGGAGATGTCAAAGCGTGTTTCAAAAATCGTCAGAGTAATTGTTTTAAACTAAAGCATTTAATAAAGACATTTATAGTACAATATTATGGGGAATGAGAGGGCTACATACACCGTTTTGGGAAGGGATCACAGCAGTGATTGAATGAGGGTATGAGGCATGAATTGAGGTCTTCAATGGCTTGACTTTAGTGCAGGACAGGATTTGACTGGGAAGACAAAAAACAATAACACAACACACTACACAGTTAGACAAAAGAGCTAAGAATGATTTAGTCCAAGCAAGGAGTAAAATCATTGATGTGTAATGTGATTGACTATACATACAGTAATGAGAAAAAATTGATAGGGGTACTCACAGTGTTTGGAGAGGAAACATTAAATGTAACAGTGGATGAGCGGGAACATGAGACGTGGCTTCAGTTCATGCCAGGAGAGAGTTGACAATCGTAGTGGAGAGGAGTGGTCACTTCTTAAATCAGGGAACAGGAGGGGACTTAGATGGAAATACAAATAGCAGATACATTCCATTACAGCTGCGCCGATGTAAGTTTGAACAAGTTTGTCCATGAAGTTAAACAAAGACTGCGCATCTCGCCCAAGAAACGTTCCTGAATAAAGCCCTGATCATCCACATACCTGACGATAACTGACAACGGCTAGCAGGCTGGTGGAAACCAGTTGGGGGGAAATTTTTACCCCCAGGGGCCTGGAGTTTCTCCTTATCTGTTAACCTAACCAGGAAAACTCTGGACCTTTAGGTCCCTAATCAGAATCAGGTCACAGGGGGCAACCTTATACTTGTTCATATGAATTATATTTAGAGGAGAGTAGGTGGGGGATTTCCTCTACCCAGAGACAACAATTGATAGACAATAGAACTCAAAGGGCTGAGCTTGCTTTATGCATGTTTGTATCATGCAGACCTATGCAACTGGGCCGTATAAAAAGGCCGTATAAATGTTTTTTACTTACATCTGTCATCACTATTATGTTGATTGATTAATTCCAGTTAATAATTTTGGATTGAAAACGTATAGGCAGTCTAGCCAGCCCAATTTTGAATATAAACCAAATTTGACCACATTCACATTTTCTCCTGACACACAAATGGACTATAAATACATAACGCTACCAATTAGTTTACCCTGACCAAATGGACAGCGCATAGTAGGCTGTATGCCGCTGCTCTTATTAGTAGTTTACAGTTGGTCAGACTGTAGACTGACAAAAATGGTCTCGTTTTGCATGCCCAAAAACGCAGTGCTGTTGATAAACCGCTTGAGAATATCCCTGTTTCTTCTTACTTTCTCATTGTGTTGCGCATTTTGAATACGCAGACCGTCGTCATGATAGATGCGGCTTTTTCCCAGAAGCTTGAATCTTATAACGTTACGCTCCCTGCTTTTGTTTTGTCGTTTAGCTGAATGATCAAATGTTCTTCTGGGCACTGTACCCCTCTTTCGCCCAAGGCTCAGACTTTCCAAAAAGCAAAAATACAGACGGATTGATTAAAGGTTCCCTGTTAACCAGCTATACTTTTGATAGCAATTGGTATTGAACGCCATCACCTTTTCATCTTTCTTCATGAAACTGATCTCAGGCAGTCGACCTCGGTTTTAATTCGCACTTTTTGAGGTAGCGTTAGCGGCGAAAGGTGCACACTCGAACTGGTAGCTAGCTTGTTAGCAGGGAAAATTGAAATAAACTGCACTAACTGGACACAAAAATAAAGTTATAAAACAATGTATAATTAACCTCCTCCATCTCCTGCAATTTGAAGAAACTAATTTGAATTGAATAATTTAAAAAATGCTCAAATATATATTTTCAATCTCTATCCAATGTCACCAACGCTTCTCAACACATAGAACCCCCCCAATAATGCTCTGCAGCACAACCTCAATACAACGCAGTAGGTTCCTTCTCTGATCCTAATCGTATGATTGGATGGACAACATGTCAGTTCATTGAAAAAGCTTTGATTTTTTGGAGGACTTCTTCCAGAAGTGGTCATAATTATCATGTAGGTCTATGGAAAGGGGTGAGGTCTATGAGCCTCCTAGGTTTTGTATTGAAGTCAATGGATCCAGAGGAGGACAGAAGCGAGCTACACCATTGTGCTGACCTAGATAGTGCTTTTGAAGTTACTATAGACCTTCATTGCAAAATAGTGTGTTTTAATGAATTATTTGGTGACATATGAATATATTTAGTATAGTTTTATCTAAAAAGCTAAACCTTTTTTGTGTTTCACTATTTTTATTTTTATGAAATTTCACTGATGAGGATGGTCCTCCCCTTCCTCCTCTGAGGAGCCTCCACTGGCAGAGACAGAGCCCAAATAATTCCTAGTATACTGGGATGGAGTGGGTGGTATGCTATAAAAACATTTAAGCATTTGGATTTGTCATGTGTGATTTGGATAAAAGCGTCTGCTAAATGTCATATATTATATATTATTATTTAAGTGTTTGGCAAAGCCCAATGGAATTTGTTGATCAAAACATTATATTCATGAGAAAATTACCCTTCCCAGCCCAGTACCCTTAGTCTCGCGTGAGCTCTGCACAGTGAGAACTGTAGCTAGGTAGTCCGCCATTGCTGTGTGTGGAGATCTACGTTAGAGAAACATTGCCGTTTGGTTGTCAACAACCAACTACGGACTAGCGAGGGTCGAGTGGAAGCTCCACAAGTATACTTCCCTGTACCTAACCAGATAATATTTTCATGTAAATACAGAACACACAGACGAGGTAACCATGTCCAATCTCAGCAAAGGCGGCACAAAAAAGGACACCAAGATGAGGATACGAGCTTTTCCTGTAAGTACACACCGCATATAGGACCTGTCTCTGCCAGCAGCAGGCGGTGACTGGACCACCGAGGTTCGAGTAACTAGCTAGCTGGGGAGTGCAGTTTGCAAGGCCGGTCTTTCAGTAAAAACAAGTAGATAGCTAGCTACCCCCTACTAGAGGTTATGGATAGCTGCTTGTTAGCTACCTACAGTTAGATACAGTAGCTAGTAACGTTACTGTTGTCAGACAATTATTAACATTAGCTAGCGAACGACCAACTGTCATTTTACCTGGAGAAAAACATGGTTTCTAGCTAGTAATAGTTAACTAGTTAACTAAATATTTGGCGTCGTAGCTTTGTTTGTGGCAAATGACTTGTATTTAACGTTAGGTCAATTCAGAAACTGGTGGGTTGAACTGGAGAGAATTGTTGTTGGTGACGTTATTCTGCATGACATGGTTTGCTGAATCACGTTCTTTAGTTACATGCCAATAAAACCTTGCGATACCCCAACTAACTTTAACTGTTATATAGATAGCTAACATTTTGCGTCGACTGTTACACCTAGTTAATGTAACGTTAGCTACTTCAATCTTGAAAGAAAGTATCTAACGTTAGCCTAAGTTTAATTGGGAAACAGCTTGCTAGAACTAATGGACGAAAGCTAATGGGAGTAAGCTATTGGCTGACATCAGTATTCAGTTATGACAGATGTACCTCCACTGAATCCTCAATGATCCCCTACATTAGCTCTCGATAACCCTTCTCTTCATAGGGTTTCCAGCAGTTAGCTTCGCCCACTGCTGGCTCCATGTGAACTACAATTCCGACTCTGTGTTTTAAAGTTTAGAAACGTAAATAATCACTGCTTGCGAAAAGGTTTTCGAAACAAATGGCCCTTTCATATCAGTCAAATAATCAATTTAAAATATTTTTTTATATTTGTAGTTTTCCCCCTTCTCCACAATTTCGTGGTATCCAATTGGTAGTTGGTCTTGTCCCATCGCTGCAAATCCTGTACGGACTCGGGAAAGGCGAAGGTCGAGAGCCGTGCGTCCTCCGAAACACAACCCAACCAAGCCGCACTGCTTCTTGACACAGTGCCCGCTTAACCCGGAAGCCAGACGCACCAATGTGTTGGAGAAAACACCGTACACCTGGCAACGGTGTCAGCATGCATTGCGCCCGGCCCGGCCCGGCCCAGGAGTCGCTAGTGCGCGATGGGACAAGAATATACGACGCTTGGCCAATTGTGCGCTGCCCCATGGGTCACGGCCGGCTGCGACAGAGAACCAGGTTCTCTAGTGGCACAACTAGCACTGTGATGCAGTTTCTTAGACCTCTGCAACACTCAGGAGGCCCGAGAAATTATCTTTTAAATACAAACAATTATACACTTACTGTAGCAGATTTGCACAGATCCATATGCTGTGTGTGCCTCCAGTTGATGAACTACACTTCCTCCCAGTTATGCTTACACAGGTGTTCGAAACAGGCTAATTGGCACAGTTGGTCTCCTCTTGTCTGTCTTCTGTAAACAAGCGCTGTAACGTGGAAATATGGCCATGTGGGAACACTAACCCTATAAATGTGTGTAGTAATTTCACATTTTGTTTTTAGAAAATAATTTCTCGCTGATATGAGAGATGCATTACTTGTGTTTCCAAAACCGTACCACTTTCACGTTAACGTTTAGAGCAAGCATCGGGCTAAAGGTAGTTAGCGTCTATGAATGGATTGTGACATCAGGTAGCTAGTTTTGCCAGTTTTGTTAGATTAATCTTCACCAATGCAGTGACTCATCATAAACGTCAAATTACCTTAGCACATGATCCTTTCATTTAAGGCCAAAGTCCAGTGTTTAGTTGAAAGTTCACTGCCATCAGATCATGTTACCTCCCTGGCTGTTCAGATCTCCATATGACAAAACTTTAAATCATTATCATGAAAGGGATGGGAAGGATATGAGTGCTCCTCAGATTCTATCCAGTTTGCCATCTACTGAGTGTCACACTAACCCATGTGAAGCGGCTGAAGCCACTTTGGAACACCCTTTTGATATGCAGAGAGATGGTGTAGAATAAATCTTTAAAAGTCTTGTTTTATGTCTTGGCTGGGACTTCCTAGGGTCCATTTCAGACATTCAGAGATGTCTTCAGAATCAGCAATTAGTCTGGCCACAGACTAAAATTATGTTGAGTACCACAGAAAATAGGACTGTTTTGTGTAGTTCTGGTCCAGGGCGTTAGTGCACTTCCTCTACTAACGTTGACCAGAGCGTAAAACAAAACTGTGCAATCATGGGCCGAAAAAGGTTCAGGCCCTCTACCTGGATTATTAGTGGGATATATGACAGTTAATTTATTGTGGTAAGTTACTAGGTTTTACAAAAATGACTTGTGAGTAAAATGCCTATTAGTTGCAAAGGGTTTCACTTCGTCCTGAACCCCGTCCCTCACTCCAATAAGAAATCCAAATACCAACTTTGCATAATTGTTCTCGGGTTGAGTAGGGTCATGGATTGTCCTGCTATGTTACCTCCCGGATCCCTGTGAACCCTGTCCAATCACACTGTTACTTCCTTCCTGTGAAATATGCTTGTGTTTGTCTGTGTGTGTGGATGGTGCTATATCCAGACACCTTGTATGCAGCTTTCGGCCAGCCTCACTTTGGAGAGCCTCCAGGTTTAACAGGCCATGGTTGAGTGTGACAGCCAAAGGGGACAAGGGATTTATGTCAAGCTGTGAATATGGCCATGTTTATCCGAGTGTGATGGTTGGCTACAGTGGAATTACTGTCTGTCCAGTTAAAAGGAGAATTTGGGGGAAAGGCAAATGTTACGAGGCACAGTTAAAGGTGGCCGTGAGTAATATGATATGGAAAATATAAAACGCTTTCATTCATGCTATGGACTGGATGGAACCTTATTGGGAATATTGTCATGATATTGCAGTCCTGCAGTCTTAGTTCATCACAAGGAACACAAATAGGGACACACCTCCGTTTCCCTTACAGTGATTTGTTTTAATATACTTTTACATATAGGATCGAAAGTAGGAATATAAATCATACATTTTCAGGAGGAGCATTCTTTTATCAATGTTACACTCAAACTGTAAGATATTGCAATATAATATTGTCTACTCTTTAAATAAGTAGGGTTTTTTGAGTTGCAGAAGTGTAGAACATGTATACTTGTCTTGTCTCTCTCACAGGTTGCTGACCTAAAGAAGTAGGCTAGCCTAGCAGGAGACTGTGATAAAAATGGAGGCTATGCACACGGTGTCTATCAAGCTTGCTTTGCTCCAGTTCTCCCTCAAACGAGGGAGCCAAAGATCCCCGAAACTTTGGCCTGTCAGTCTATTTGTCTGCTCTCCTCTCACTCTTACTTCCTTTGTCCACTGCAGATGACAATGGACGAGAAGTATGTAAACAACATCTGGGACCTTCTGAAGAATGCCATCCAGGAGATCCAGAGGAAGAACAACAGCGGGCTGAGCTTCGAGGAGCTCTACAGGAACGCCTACACCATGGTGCTGCACAAACACGGCGAGAAGCTGTACACGGGCCTCCGGGAGGTGGTCACAGAGCACCTCATCAACAAAGTAAGGCCAATGAACGCAGGGTGGTAGACTCGTGCTCATCCCAGCGCAAGTCGGGGAGTTGATTCACTACTGGGTGCTGTTCATTAGGGAATGTGATGGAATAATGTTAAAACATTTTACAACAGACAATGAAAACGAGTGTTTCTTATTGGACCAGTCCAGGTAGTCCCTCCCTGTTTCAGCCAGTTTTCTTTCGTTTGGTTTTTCATGAACACTACCCGGGTCTGGATTAACGTCCCTTTGCTGGATTTGTGCGGGTATGGCAGTAATCACCCTTGTAAAATCAGTGGCAGCGTATTTTACATCAGTACACTTACAGGATCTCTACAGTGGTAGAATAGTCACTGAGCTTGACCACAATATGTTACTCACCTTGACCATAATAATATTTTCATTGTTGAAAAGCAAGGAAACAAACCTTGTGAACGTCTGTCAATCGAATCCAGGCGATATTAAATTACAGGCCGATTAGCCTGTTCAGTGTTGGGCCTGTTTGGTATGCTGACAGCGTGATGAAGTGGAGTGCTCATATTAAACCAATTACTGTGGAAATCTCAGAGAATCTGTCTGACTATGGCTGGATGCGGTGGACTTGCAAAATAAAGCAAACTATTCGGAAAACATAAGTTGCTTCCATTCATTCAGAAGCCTTATATTTAGTGGTTGGAATTTAAATGAGTTAAGTTTGAGGAATGGGGCTATCAGAAGGCCCAGCTCCACTAGGGCCCATAGGCATCTGACTGGAGATTTGAAAGCTCTCTTTCAGTAATCACACACAGTCCTGATCAATGACAAGCTCGGTTGATTGAAAAAGTATCCTGTTTCGGAGAGTGAAGCAGGATTTGTGTTTTTGGTTTTGCTTTGTGTTTTGTCGAATTATGTAGGTACTAGGAAGCAGATCAATCTGCCTTTTGGTGCTTTAATCAGTGGTTGTGATAGCCTTTGACCTTGGGAAAGCGTTTGTGTGATTTAGTTCCACAAACTATCCTCAGACAGTTTTCTATCACATGATCCCTATAACGTTCATGTTTAAACCACACACCATGTAGGCCAACATATTCCACTGAATGAGTAGCAGCAGGAAGCAGCATCAGATTATCTTGAAGCCGTGACAGGTTTCTATGGCGTCTGCAAACTATTTGGAAACGATGACATTACTGGGCCAATTAAATATCTATGCAGGGCTAGGGGCTTTAGTGGCCATTACAATTCTGACCATTTAATTAACATAAACATGCTTTGCATCTCCGGTTTCCACTTATAGCCTACAAGCCACTGATGCGGACCTTTGGAACATCTACATTTTAAAACGTCTAATAAATCAATTTAATATAGCCAGCACATCACAATAAATCAATTTTTTTTAGGCAGGTCTATGAAGAAAATGTAGCCTATTCCAGAAGAACAGAATAGCATATTCCTTATGGTAGGCCCTGATCTGGCTGTGCCATATGGCAGTTGGCTACACTAGTTCATTTATCAGGCAATATTTGCTTATAATTCATTCTTTTATAGTAAGAACAATACAATTGAACATAACTGAATAAAATAGGGTATTTTTTCTCCCAAACGATTTTCGAGGGAGTGCGCACATGCGGCTATTCGGTGTTGAGTGGTTAACAAAGAAACAGGTCCTCCTATATGCTTAATTTACAGTTATTTATTCAACTTTAGTTGTGATACAAATGTTAGGTTATATGTTTTGATTTCTAATACATGAAGGCTACATGAAGCAAAGAATGATGATTTGAAAAAAGTTGCATGAAAGGGAAGTGCTCTGCTCTTTTTCTTGCGCAGGCTACACACACGTCATCAGTCTCACATTCAGAATTTGACATGCACTTGATAATATCCTCACGCAGTATTCTCCATTTAATCTGGTCTTTACATATGTGTGGAATTATTTTTTATTTAGAATGGCCCACAAAAAATGAAAATCATCCATAGCCTGCACTCGAATAGCGAATGGAGGTTATGTGCAGTTACTTTTTTAATATGCCAGGTAGGCTACACTGTTTGTAAAGCAGATTAATGTGCTTAATTTAAATATAGCAGCACAAGAAAGCTGGGATACACTTTTATTAAATAGTGGCCAGTCAAAACTCAGTCAGAACACGTTTCACCAGGCTGTGTAGGCTATGGGCTCTCCAACCATGTTCCAGGGGTCTTGAGCATATAGGCTACGTTTTGGATGTATTTGGCCACTTCAGGTTACATAACCTGTTTGGGATAGGGGGCAGTATTTTCACGGCCAGATAAAAAACGTACCCGATTTAATCTGGTTATTACTCCTGCCCGGAAACTAGAATATGCACATAATTAGTAGATTTGGATAGAAAACACCCTAAAGTTTCTAAAACTGTTTGAATGGTGTCTGTGAGTATAACAGAACTCATATGGCAGGCCAAAACCTGAGAAGATTCTATATGGGAAGTGCCCTGTCTGACCATTTCTTGGCCTTCTGTAGCCTCTTTATCGAAAATACAGGATCTCTGCTGTAACGTGACATTTTCTAAGGCTTTCATTGGCTCTCAGAAGGCGCCAGAACTTGGAATGATAACTCTGCAGTCTCTGGGCGAAAAACAGCAGGGGTTTTGGAGAGTGGTACTTCTGAGAACAATGACACTGGTGTGCGCGTGCATGTGACGACTCCATTTTCTTCTTTCAGTGTTTGAACGGATACAACGTTTCCCGGTTGGAATATTATCGCTATTTTACGAGAAAAATCGCATAAAAATTTATTTTAAACAGCGTTTGACATGATTTGAAGTACAGTAATGGAACATTTTTACATTTTTTGTCACGAAATGCGCCGGCGCGTCACCCTTCGGATAGTGTCTTGAACGCACGAACAAAACGGAGCTATTTGGATATAACTATGGATTATTTGGAACCAAAACAACATTGGTTGTTGAAGTAGAAGTCCTGGGAGTGCATTCTGACGAAGAACAGCAAAGGTAATCAAATTTTTCTTATAGTAAATCTGACTTTGGTGAGTGGCCGGGCTATCTACTCAGAATATTGCAAAATGTGCTTTCACCGAAAAGCTATTTTAAAATCGGACACCGCGATTGCATAAAGGAGTTCTGTATCTATAATTCTTAAAATAATTATTATGTTTTTTGTCAACGTTTATCGTGAGTAATTTAGTAAATTCACCGGAAGTTTTCGGTGGGTATGCTAGTTCTGAACAAAACATGCTAATGTAAAAAGCTGCTTTTTGATATAAATATGAACTTGATTGAACAAAACATGCATGTATTGTATAACATAATGTCCTAGGAGTGTCATCTGATGAAGATCATCAAAGGTTAGTGCTGCATTTAGCTGTGGTTTTGGTTTTTGTGACATATATGCCACCTTGAAAAATGGGTGTGTGATTATTTCTGGCTGGGTACTCTCCTGACATAATCTAATGTTTTGCTTTCGTTGTAAAGCTAGCGGAACGTCTGTCCCTAACAGGATAATGCATGCCACTATGATTTGAAAAAGTTGCAAAAAAATGCTTGCACTGTGAATCATTAACAAGTGATAATATTTTCATTGTTCAGACTATTCTCAATTTAATATTGTCTTTACATATACTAAATAATGTGTGAAATTAGTTTTGATTCAGAATGGGCAACTATCATGCACCTGTCGGGGCAGGGGAAAAAAAGACGTCTTCCATATGCACTTGAATAGCAAATGGAGTACGCTTTTCCCGCGGTTAATTTTCATGCAAGCCAGTTAGGCAACTTCGGTTGTAAAGCGAAGCAATTTGCTTAATATTTGGAAAGCTGAGACGTACATATATTAGGCCTAGCCTATAGAAAGCTGATGGGATTCTCCTCTTTTTAACAGATTGCATAGCCTATAGAAACGCAACAGGAACACTTTCATTCCATGCATCAAACAGCTATGAGAAGCTGTCTCTCCCTGTGCAAAAGATGATCCTATTCTGCTCAAACTCTGAATGCCAGGGCTCTCATGAAGTATTTACTTTTAGATTTCATTTGTATTGATGTCAGAGTGATTAGAGGGACGAGAGTGCTGAGTACCGGCCATTAGCTACTGGCCATTAGCAAGTTTGGTAGGCTACTAATGACAATCAGAGGCATCAGATGACTGTGGTCATGACTCCTGACTGCCAGTGTGGCTGTACTACGGTCACCATAGCCCTATGTAGGGCGCATGCCTACCTTTTCAGATATCCAGAGCGATGATTGGTAGTCAATATTTCAGCAGTGGCCTTAAAAAAAAAAAACACCACCCAATTGGCATCTCAGAATTAAAACAAATTCTCTCCCATTGACATTCTGTTCTTGTCCCCCACATTTGCAATCAGAGTAATAGGGTAAATCCATTTGAATTCAATCCCTTTTTGACAGCATCCATTTTGATTTAAACAAAACTTTCCAAACAAGTTTAACTATGGAAGAACTGGTCATAAAGTGGCAAAAATCACTGAAGCTGGAGGCTCATATCTCCCTCACTAGCTTAAGCACCAGCTGTCAGAGCAGCTCATAGATCACTGCACCTGTAAATAGCCCATCCAACTACCTCATCCCCATACTGTATTTATTTATTTATCTTGCTCCTTTGCACTCCAGTATCTCTACTTGCACATTCATCTTCTGCACATCTACCATTCCATTGTTTAATTGCTATATTGTAATTTCCACTAACATCAAGGCGGTGACCCGAGCCTGTAGGTTCATGCTCTACAACATTCGCAGAGTACGACCCTGCCTCACACAGGAAGCGGCGCAGGTCCTAATCCAGGCACTTGTCATCTCCCGCCTGGATTACTGCAACTCGCTGTTGGCTGGGCTCCCTGCCTGTGCCATTAAACCCCTACAACTCATCCAGAACGCCGCAGCCCGTCTGGTGTTCAACCTTCCCAAGTTCTCTCACGTCACCCCGCTCCTCCGCTCTCTCCACTGGCTTCCAGTTGAAGCTCGCATCCGCTACAAGACCATGGTGCTTGCCTACGGAGCTGTGAGGGGAACGGCACCTCCGTACCTTCAGGCTCTGATCAGGCCCTACACCCAAACAAGGGCACTGCGTTCATCCACCTCTGGCCTGCTCGCCTCTCTACCTCTGAGGAAGCACAGTTCCCGCTCAGCCCAGTCAAAACTGTTCGCTGCTCTGGCACCCCAATGGTGGAACAAGCTCCCTCACGACGCCAGGACAGCGGAGTCAATCACCACCTTCCGGAGACACCTGAAACCCCACCTCTAAGGAATACCTGGGATAGGATAAAGTAATCCTTCTAACCCCCCCCCCCCACTTAAAAGATTTAGATGCACTATTGTAAAGTGGTTGTTCCACTGGATATTATAAGGTGAATGCACCAATTTGTAAGTCGCTCTGGATAAGAGCGTCTGCTAAATGACTTAAATGTAAATGTAATTACTTCGCCACCATGGCCTATTTATTGCCTTACCTCCCTTATCTTACCTCATTTGCACATACTGTATATAGACTTTCTCCACTGTATTATTGACTGTATGTTTGTTTATTCCATGTGTAACTGTGTTGTATGTGTCGAACTGCTACGCTTTATCTTGGCCAGGTCGCAGTTGCAAATGAGTACTTGTTCTCAACTAGCCTACCTGGTTAAATAAAGGTAAACTTTCAAATAGCTCTTCGTTGACTGTTGCAGGGCGTTAGATCGTCCTCCTTCAGCACCGGCCTGAACCCTAGCTGACCCAAGCTCTCTCCTGGCCCCTTACATTAAGTCTGAATTTGTCCTGCTTAGGTGACCTAAACTGGGACATGCTTAAACCATCTAACCATGTCCTAAAGCAATGAGACTCCCTACATTTTTCTCAGATTATTACCAATCCCACAAGGTATGACTCCAAACACCCAGAAAAGGCTACTCTCCTCAGTGTTATCCTCACAAATAATCCTGATAGGTACCAGTCTGGTGTTTTCTGTAATGACCTTAGTGACAACTGTTTTACAGCCCGTGTTCATAATGGCTGCTCAGTGAAACGTCCTGTCCTGTTTTGTCATAGAAGCTTGCTAAAAAAACTTTAATGAGCAAGCCTTCCTTCATGACGTGGCCTCTGTATATTGGTATAGAATCAAATTGATCCCCTCTGTCAAAGAAGCTTGGACCTTCTTTTTTGAAATCTTCAGTGATATTGTTAACAAACACGCCCCCATAAAGAACATTTGAATTAAAACCGATTCAGACCCTGGTTTGACCTTGATGTTGCCGAGTTACTCCACATCAAGAATTGCATTTGGCGAAAGGCTCAGCACAAGCATACTCAGGTTGACTGGCTCTCGTTCAGGCAAATGAGAAATAAGTGCAATCAGGCTATCTGGAAGGCCAAAGTTAGTTACTTCCTATCCCTAAGAAGTTTAAGGAGCAGTTCTCTCTCTCTCTCAGGGTTTAACCCCAAGAAGTTCTGGAAAATGGTTAAAGACCTGGAGAATAAACCCTCCTCCACACAGCTGCCCATGTCCCTTAATGTTGTTGATGTGGTTTTTACTAACAAGGAGCACATGGCTGAGCTCTTTAATCATCACTTCATTAAATCAGGATTCCTATTTGACTCAGCCATGCCTCCTTGCCCGTCCAACATTTCCTCATCTCCCACCCCTTCTAATATGACTAGCTCTGATGCTCCTCCCTCTTTTTTCCCTGCCCCGCTACAAAGTTTCTCCCTGCAGGCGGTCACTGAGTCCGAGGTGCTAAAGGAGCTCCTTAAATTTAACCCCCAAAAAACATCTGGGTCAAATGGTTTAGACCTTTTCTTCTAAGGTTGCTGCCCATATAATCGCCAAGCCTATCTCTGACCTTTTTAACCCGTCTCTCCTCTCTGGGGAGATTCCCATTGCTTGGAAGGCAGCCATGGTTAGTCCTTTATTTAAAGGGGGAGATCAAGCTGATCTTAACTATTATAGGCCAATTTCTATTTTGCCCCGTTTATCAAAAGTATTGGAAAAACTTGTCAATAATCAACTGACTGGCTTTCTTGATGTCTATAGTATTCTCTCTGGTATGCAATCTGGTTTCTCCTCAGGTTATGGATGTGTCACTGCAACCTTAAAGGTCCTCAATGATGTCACCATTGCCCTTGATTCTAAGCAATGTTGTGCAGCTATTTTTTATTGACTTGGCCAAAGCTTTTGACCGTTCCATTCTTGTGGGCCAGCTAAGGCGCATTGGTGTCTCTGAGGGGTCTTTGACCTGGTTTTCTAACTACCTCCGAGGGCAGTGTATAAAGTCAGAACATCTGCTGTCTCAGCCACTGTCTGTCACCAAGGGTGTATCCCAAGGGTCGATCCTAGGCCCCACGCTCTTCTCCATTTGCATCAACAACATAGCTCAGGCAGTAGGAAGCTCTCTCATCCATTTATATTCAGATGATAGTTTTATACCCAACTGCCCCCCCGATTTTGTGTTCAGCGGGTAAGGGTGCTCTCGAGCGGCTAGATGTTCTTTACCATTTGGCCATCAGATTTGCCACCAATGCTCCTTATAGGACACATCACTGCACTCTATACTCTCCTGTAAACTGGTCATCCCTGTATACACGTCGCAAGACCCACTGGTTGTTTGTTATTTAGAAAGGCCCTCACTCCCCCCTAAGAGGGTTATCTATGATATCTACTGCAGCCCTCAACCTCCACATACAACACCAGTTTTATCTCAATCTCTTCATTCAAAGTCTCAATCATGGACACTCTTACTGACAGTTGTGGCTGCTTTGCGTGATGTATTGTTGTCAAACCTTCTTGCCCTTTGCTGTTGTCTGTGCCCAACAATGTTTGTACCCTGTTTTGTGCAACTACCATGTTGTGCTGCTGCCATGCTGTGTTGCTACCATGTTGTCATGTTGTTGCTACCATGCTGTGTTGTCATGTGTTGCTGTCATGGTATGTTGTCGTCTTAGGTCTCTCTTTATGTAGTGTTGTTGTCTCTCTTGTCGTGATGTGTGTTTTGTCCTGTATTTTTAATCTGAGCACCCATCCCTGCAGGAGGCCTTTACGTAGGCCGTCATTGTAAATAAGAATTTGTTCATACTGGCTTGCCTAGTTAAATAAAGGTTAAGTAAAAATAAAGGTGCTCAAAGTTGACCCATTTTGCACACCCTACCATACAATGAGACATCCATGTCTTTCTCACTGGAAAATATAAACTGTTGAATTTGATATAATTTAAAAGCTTACAAACAGTGTAGTCAAACTATGTGATTATTTATTGAGGAAAAAAAGTTATTTCAATGTTCCTTTTTTAACCTTTATTGCCTTTTATTATCAATTATCAACAAGTCCATGTACTCAAATTTGCATAAGTTGCAGCTTAGACGCTATTTCATATCTGAGGTTTTTGTGTTGTGCCTGCCATCGTTTGAGACACAACGTGCTCTTAAATAAAGGGTGGGTGTCATTTCAATCATCGAAATAGGATAGGTCCATTCTATTAATTATTTCAGACCACTGCAATTCTTGGGCGATATACCATTTACCGGTGGTATTTTGAAATGCAGACGGTATGATTTTCAATACCGTCCTCCCCTTGAATGTTTTGGCATTCAGATCCAAAAAGCTAAGCTAACGTTTAAGTTCCTTGCTCAAAACATGAGAACATATGAAAGCTGGTGGTTAAATATTCCCAGTTAAGAAGTTTTAGGTTGTAGTTATTACAGGAATTAGGACGCGTCGACTATTACTCTCTATACCATTTGTATTTCATATACCTTTGACTATTAGATGTTCTTATAGGCACTTTAGTATTGCCAGCCTAATCTCGGAAGTTGATAGGCTTGAAGTCATAAACAGCGCTGTGCATCAAGCATTGTTAAGAGCTGTTGGCAAAGGCAGTAAAGTGATGTTTGAATGAATGCTTACGAGCCTGCTGCTGCTTACCACCGCTCAGTCAGACTGCTCTATCAAATCATAGACTTAATTATAATATAATAAACACAGAAATATGAGCCTTTGGTCATTAATATGGTCAAATCCGGAAACTATCATTTCGAAAACAAAACGTTTATTCTTTCAGTGAAATACGGAACCCTTCTGTATTTTATCGAACGGGTGGCAACCCTAAGTCTAAATAATGCTGTTACATTGCACAACCTTCAATGTTATATCATAATTATGTAAAATTATGGCAAATTAGTACGCAACAAGCCAGGCGGCCCAAACTGTTGAATATACCCTGACTCTGCTTGCACTTAACGCAAGAGAAGTGACACAATTTCCCTAGTTAATATTGCCCGCTAACATGAACTAAATATGCAGGTTTAAAGAAAAAAAATACTTCTGTGTATTGATTTTAAGAAAGGCATTGATGTTTATGGTTCGGTACATTCGTGCAACGATTGTGCTTTTTTCGCGAATGCGCTTTTGTTACATCATCACCCGTTTGGCGAAGTAGGCTGTGATTCAATGATAAATTAACAGGCACAGCATTGATTATATGCAACGCAGGACAAGCTAGTTAACCTAGTAATATCATCAACCATGTGTAGTTAACTAGCGATTTATGTGAAGATTGATAGCTTATAAAAAAAAAAGTTTAATGCTAGCAAGCAACTTACCTTGGCTCCTTGCAGCCACAAGGTCCTTTTGACGCTGCACTCGCGTAACAGGTGGTCAGCCTGCCACGCAGTTTCCTCGTGGATTGCTATGTAATCGGCGTCCAAAAAGGCTGATTACCAATTATGAAAACTTGAAATCGGCCCTAATTTAATCGTCCGACCTCTAATTGAGACATCAAGTGGTTTGTGATGCGGCTCAGTTGGTAGAGCATGGCACTTGCAATGCTAGGGTTGTGGGTTCGATTCCCACGGGGGATCAGTATGAAAATGTATGCACTCACTACTGTAAGTTGCTCTGGATAAGACCATCTACTAAAATGTAATAGGAATGAAATGGCCATTTAAGTTTTCAGATATAAATAAGTTGCATTGGTCCTTCTGAGTGGTGCAGCAGTCTAAGGCACTGCAGTGCTTGAGGCCCAGCCCAGTGGTCTAAGGCAGGGTTTGGCCGGCCGGGATGACCTTGTCCCATCGCGCTCTAGCGACTCGTGTGGCAGGCCGGTGGCATGCACTCTGACACGGTCGCCAGTTGTACAGTGTTTCCTCCAACACATTGGTGCGGCTGGCTTCCGGTTTAAGCGAGCAGTGTGTCAACAAGCAGTGCGGCTTGGCAGGGTCATGTTTCGGGGGACGCATGGCTCTCGACCTTCGCCTCTCCCGAGTCCGTACGAGAGTTGCAGCGATGGGACAAGACTGTAACTACCAATTGGATACCACGAAATCTCCAGAGATGTTTGATCGGGTTCAAGTCCGGATCTCTGGCTGGGCCACTCACAGACATTCAGAGAATTGTCCCGAAGCCACTCCTGTGTTGTCTTGGATGTGTGCTTAGGGTTGTTGTCCTGTTGGAAGGTGAACCTTCGCCCCAGTCTGAGGTCCTGAGCGCTCTGGAGCAGATTTTCATCAAGGATCACTCTACTTTGCTCCGTACATCTCCCTCGATCCTGACTAGTCTCCCAGTCCCTGCCACTGAAAAACATCACCACATCATGATGATGCTGCCACCACCATTCTTCACAGTAGGGATGGTGCCAGGTTTCCTCCAGATGTGACGCTTGGGATTCAGGCCAAAGTGTTCAATCTTGGTTTCATCAGACCAGAGAATCTTGTTTCTCATGGTCTGAGTCTTTAGGTGCCTTTTGGCAAACTCCAAGCGGGCTGTCATGTGCCTTTTATTGGGGCGGCAGGTAGCCTAGTGGTTAGAGCGTTGGACTAGTAACCGGAAGGATGCTAGATCGAATCCCCGAGCTGACAAGGTAAAAATCTGTTGTTCTGCCCCTGAACAAGGCAGTTAACCCACTGTTCCTAGGCCATCTTTGTAAATAAGAATTTGTTCTCAACTGGCTTGCCTAGTTCAATAAAGGTTAAATAATAACAAATAAAATGTGCCTTTTACTAAGGAGTGGCTTCTGTTTCGCCACTCTACTATAAAGGCCTGATTGCTGGAGTGCTACAGAGATGGTTGTCCTTCTGGAAGGGTCTCCCATCTCCAAAGAGGAACTCTGGAGCTCTGTCAGAGTGACCATCGGGTTCTTGGTCACCTCCCTGACCAAGGCCCTTCGGCCAAACTGAACAGCAGGGCGGCCAGCTCTAGGAAGAGTCTCGGTGGTTCCAAACTTCTTCCATTTAAGAATGATGGAGGCGACTGTGTTCTTGGGGACCTTCAATGCCACGTCCATTTTTTTTTCGTACCCTTCCCCAGATATGTGCCTCGACACAATCCTGTCTCGTAGCTCTACGAACAATTCCTTCGACCTCGTGGCTTGGTTTTTGCTCTGACATGCACTGTCAACTGTGGTACCTTTTATATAGACAGGTGTGTGCCTTTCCAAATCATGCCCAATCAATTGAATTTAACACACGTGGACTCCAATAAAGTTGTAGAAACATGTCAAGGAGAATCAATGAAAACAGGATGCACCTGAGCTCAATTTCGAGACTCTTAGCAAAGTGTCTGAATACTTAAATGAAGAAATTGTTTTTTATTTGTAATACATTTGCAAAAAAATTCTAAACCTGTTATCGCTTTGTCACTATGGGTTATTGTGTGTAGATTGCTGAGGAATGTTTTGTATTTCATCCATTTTAGAATAAGGCTGTAGCGTAACAAAATGTGGAAAATGTCAAGGGGTCTGAATACTTTCCGAATGCACTGTAAGTACAACAGATTCATCAGTAGGTGATTATAGTGAGCTGAGAGGGGTTCACTTTCCATTGAGATAGTGTGTCAGTATGCTGGGCACTGTTTCACTAAATGGATGATATTTCTCTGCCCGAAGTTGATGAGCACAGTGTTCTTTAGAGTCCCATACAGAGAGAGGAGCTTGTGGAGGGAGAGACTCACGGACAGAGAGAGTGTGTCATGCAGAGAAATCGAGTTGGGCTCAGTGTGCCAAGTCATCAGTGTGGTGTTGTAGTATCAAACCTCTCTGCCTCTCTGCCTGACTGTGCTGCTGCTTCCCCACAGGTACGGGAAGATGTCCTCAACTCACTAAACAACAACTTCCTCCAAACACTAAACCAAGCCTGGAACGACCACCAGACAGCCATGGTCATGATCAGAGACATCCTCATGTACATGGTGAGTGGCACCACCAGCTACCAGAGCCATGTATTTAGAGAGTTATGTTTTAATTCTAGACATACATAGCATTATTTTAATATTCCCCATGTAAAGTGAATGGGATGCTAACATGGCTGCCATAGTATTGTAGGGTCATGTAAATGCATCATTATGCAGAAACCTCAATGTCCAAACTCTCTAAATACATGGCTCTGACAGCTACAAGGTGCAGTCGTAAACCAGGGATGTTTTACAAAAAAAACATGTTTTTAGTATTTTGTTCATTCGTTGTTCCAGTCAGCAGATACGTTTTCAAGATACAGAACAAATCTAAAAGTGATGCTACGTTTTGCATCATTGTGTTTTGCATCATCACACTTTTAGAAAACGTAACTGCTGACATGCACAATTTGTCCTTATCAGACGTGCACACTTCTTAGTTATTAGGATTTGACTGTATTTCTCAATACAGTGTCATCTCGTAACCCTCCCTTGGACTGGTAATGCATTGCTTCCTGGCTGCAGGTCTCAAACGCGCTCCGGGGTGAGGTACAGATCTGAGATCAGCTTCCCATCCACCAATCCTAAACATAACCATTAGAGGGGGAAATGGAAAACTTGCCCAAGATCAGCCTTGAATGTCAAAGCTTCAACCTCTCTTCCTCTTGTTTCCCAGGACCGGGTGTACGTGCAGCAGAACAATGTGGAGAATGTCTACAACCTGGGCCTGATCATCTTCAGAGACCAGGTGGTGCGCTACGGCTGCATCCGAGACCACCTCCGACAGACCCTCCTGGACATGATCGCACGAGAGAGGAAGGGCGAAGTGGTGGACAGGTATAATAATATGACCCGTTTATATACAGGCCCCGTTCGACTTCTTTAAAAGTGTACAAACTCCTAGCTTCGTTGAAGGAATCACTGAAATGACTTGACAAGTGTAATCACTGGAAGTGACTGTAAGCCATGCGGCAGAACGCTTGTGTTCGTCTGTCCAGTCATGTCTAAGCATCGACTGTTTGAAGGGAGGAGGGAAGGATGCACTTTGAAGGAATTCGAACAAAGCCACAGTTTCTGAGCTGAAGGAAGCAGTGTTTTTCCCGATAAAGAAAACCACAACTGTAATCCATGATTATTTCATTGTGCTCTTTGTTGAATTTAAAACGTATCTGATACAGTCTTTGAGCTGACCCAGACCTAAATGGTATCCTATACACTGAGCGTACAAAACATTAGGAGTTGCACCCACTTTTTCTCTCAGAACAGCCTCAATTCGTCGGGGCATGGACTCTACAAGGTGTCTAAAGCGTTCCACAGGGATGCTGGCCCATGTTGACCCCAATGCTTCCCACAGTTGTCAAGTTGGCTGGATGTCCTTTGGGTGGTGGACCATTCTTGATACACACAGGAAACTTGAGTGTGAAAAACCCAGCAGCGTTGCAGTTCTTGACACACTGAAATGTCTCAATTGTCTCGACTTAAAAATTCTTCTTTAACCTGTCTCCTCCCCTTCATCTTCATTGATTTTGAAGTGGATTTAACAAGTGACATCAATAAGGGATCATGGCTTTCACCTGGTCAGTCTGTCATGGACAGGCACATAATAGAATGCAATTTGGGACTCACTGTACTTGACACATGGACTGAATTAGAATGAATCTGTAGAGGTGTCTTTTAACCTGACCCTGTTTGTCTCTGTCTGTCTCTCTGTGTCTGTCTGTCTCTCTCTGTCTGTCTCACTCTCGCTCTTTCGCTCTCTCTCTCAGGGGGGCGATCAGAAATGCCTGCCAGATGTTAATGATCTTAGGCCTCGAAGGGAGGTCGGTTTACGAAGAGGACTTTGAGGCCCCGTTTTTAGAAATGTCTGCAGAGTTCTTCCAGGTTTGTAAGAATCCCCTCCCCCCCACATCTATTCATACATTTCATTCGCATGAATGCTATGTGTCATGCACGTTGACTTGCATTGATATTTGTTGTTTGCCTACTGTTATCATATTATGTACATCATGTGTATGCCCTCTCAGTCACCCAAGGCGCTCCTAACCCCATGTTTGTTTGCCCTCCAGATGGAAAGTCAAAAGTTTTTGGCGGAGAACAGCGCAAGCGTGTACATAAAGAAAGTGGAGGCGCGGATAAACGAGGAGATTGAGCGAGTGCTGCACTGCCTGGACAAGACGACGGAAGAGCCCATCGTCAAGGTGGTGGAGCGGGAGCTCATCTCCAAGCACATGAAGACCATCGTGGAAATGGAGAACTCGGGCCTTGTCCACATGCTCAAGAACGGAAAGACAGAGGGTCAGTTTGCCACACTACTACTACTCCAGTCCCGGCTATACTTTGCATCCCAAATGGCATCTTATTCCCTATGCAGTGAAATACCTTTGACAGGGCCGATAGGGCTCTGGTCAAAAGTAGTGCACTATATAGGACATAGGGTGCCATTTGGGACACCAGCCTTTTTAATTTTTTCATGAAAGGGATATTTCACCCTGATGTTAAAGTTTTTCAGACATTTGCATACCTCTTAAGAGGTCTTTTGCAGAGCAGAATAATTGAGTAATGTACATTGTGTGAATGTGTGTTGTTATCGTGTGCATACTTGGCACCACCCGTGCCATTGTTTTGATATCAATGTCAGCAATTCAATATTTATTGTGAAAGATATTAGTGGGTGGTCTTTGGATACTAATGTGTTTGTACTGATGTGTGTGTGCGTGTGTGCATGCGTGAACACAGACCTGGCGTGTATGTATAAGCTCTTTAGCAGAGTGCCAAACGGACTGAAGACCATGTGTGAGTGCATGAGCTCCTACCTCCGCGAGCAGGGCAAGGCGCTGGTGTCAGAGGAGGGCGAGGGCAAAAACCCTGTGGATTACATCCAGGTAATTTACACCGGAAGTGACATCATTGGCACGGGGCAGGGGGTCCACAAAAAATGTATCTCTGGCTATATTCCCATTCCTTCCCATTCTCCCAAAGTGTGCATTTCCACACTCCCTGGTCATGGATTTAACAATAGGGGAAACTCCACTGAATGCTTACACCGATTCAATGTTTTTAAATCCACTGCAGGGATGCAATTTCTGTTGTTATACTCCATATTGCCACTAGATGGCAGATACACAAGAGCATGTGTTCTTCCTTCCTCTGGTTTTTGTTCTCTGCAGGGTCTGTTGGATCTGAAGTCGCGTTTCGACCGCTTCCTTCTAGAGTCGTTCAACAACGACCGGCTCTTCAAGCAGACCATCGCAGGGGACTTTGAATACTTCCTCAACCTCAACTCGCGCTCCCCCGAGTACCTCTCCTTGTTCATCGACGACAAGCTGAAGAAAGGCGTAAAAGGAGTGAGTCGTTTTCTGATGTAATGGGGTGGAACGTTTCTCTCCTCAGGGCACACAGGCTGCGTCCCTAATGACACCATATTCTCTATATAGTGCTCTACTTTTAACCAGAGCCCGATGGCACCATATTCACTACATAGTGCCCTACTTTTGACCAGGGCCCAATATAAGGAATAGGTGCCATTTGATTGTGACACATATTTGGTTGTGTTTCTGATTATGTTGTGCCCAGTAGAAATTAATGGTAAATAATGTATTGTCATTTAGGAGTAACTTTTATTGTTAATAAGAATATAATATATTTCTAAACACTTCTACATTAATTTGGATGCTACCATGATTACAGATAATCCTGAATGAATCGTGAATAATGATAAGTGTGAAAGTTATACGCACAAATATAACAATACATTATTTACCATGAATTTCTATTGGGCACAAAATAATCTGAAACACAACCAAATATAACAGAAAATGCATCCAACACATTTGTAGAGTCACACGCTTGATGTAGTCATTGCATGCAATGAATATGGGACCGAATACTACACTTTTTACTACTTTAATACACATAAGTGAATTTGTCCCGGTACTTTTGGTCCCCTAAAATGTACAAAAAGTGATGTAATTGCTGAACGGTTCACCTGATATGGATGAAAATGACCTAAAATGAAAGCTGACGGACTCCACTTTAACCTCATTGTATCGTTTCAAATTCAAAGTGCCAGAGTACAGAGCCAAAACAGCAACAAACTGGTCACTGTCCCAAAACTTTTGGAGCTCACTGTATAAGGAGTTCAATATATTTGATTAAATCAGTGTTTCAAATGTAATCATTTAAAGTGTGTATGTGTGCTCGTGTAACATTCGATGTCCTCTTGTTCTGTGTGTGTGTAGTTGACGGAGCAGGAGGTGGAGTCGATCCTGGACAAGGCCATGGTGCTCTTCAGGTTCATGCAGGAGAAGGATGTGTTTGAGAGGTACTACAAACAGCACCTGGCCAGGAGGCTGCTCACCAACAAGAGCGTCTCGGACGACTCGGAGAAGAACATGATCTCTAAGCTCAAGGTGAGGAAACAGGAGGAGGAAGAGTAGTAGCTGCGTATCTTAAGATCATCCATCCATTAACAGATTCATCAACTGTTTGTTTCAGATATACAGTGCATTTGGAAAGTATTCAGACCCTTTTACTTTTTCCACATGTTGTGACCTTAGTCTTATTCTAAAATGAATATAAGTAATTTTTTCAAATTTATTACAAATAGAATACTGAAATATCACATTTACATTAGCATCCAGACCCTTTACTCAGTACTTTGTTGAAGAACCTTTGGCAGCGATTACAGCCTTGAGTCTTCTTGGATATGACGCTACAAGCGTGGCACAACTGTATTTGGGGAGTTTCTCCCATTCTTCTCTGCAGATCCTCTCGAGCTCTGTCAGGTTGGATGGGGAGCGTCGCTGCATAGCTATTTTCAGGTCTCTCCAGAGATGTTGTCTCTGGCTGGGCCACTCAAGGACATTCAGAGACTTGTTCCGAAGCCAGTCCTGCTTTGTCTTGGCTTTGTGCTTAGGGTCGTTGTCCTGTTAGAGGTGAACCTTCGCCCCAGTCTGAGGTTGGTGAAGGTTTTCATTAAGGATATCTCTGTACTTTGCTCTGTTCATCTTTCCCTCGATCCTGACTAGTCTCCCAGTCCTTGCCGCTGAAAAAAATCCACAGAGCATGATGCTGACTCCACCATGCTTCACCGTAGGAAGGGTGCCAGGTTTCCTCCAGACATGACGCCTGGCATTCAGGCCAAAGAGTTCGATCTTGGTTTCATCAGACAAGAGAATCTTGTTTATCATGGTCTGAGTACTTTAGATGCCTTTTGGCAACTCCAAGCAGGCTGTCATGTGCCTTTTACTGAGGAGTGGCTTCTGTCTGGCCACTCTACCATAAAGGCCTGATTTCTGGAGTACTACAGAGATGGTTGTCAGTGACCATTGGGTTCTTGGTCAGCTCCCTGACCAAGGCCCTTCTCCCCCGATTGCCTGGCGGCCAGCTCTAGGAAGAGTCTTGGTGGTTCCAAACTTCTTCCATTTTAAGAATGATGGAGGCCACTGTGTTCTTGGGGACCTTCAATGCTACATACATTTTTTTGGTAATCTTCACCAGATCTGTGCCTCATCACAATCCTGTCTCGTAGCTCTACGGACAATTCCTTCGACCTCGTGGCTTGGTTTTTGCTCTGACATGCACTGTCAACTGTGAGACCTTATATAGACAGGTGGGTGTCTTTTCAAAATCATGTCCTATCAATTGAATTTACCACAGGTGGTCTCCAATCAAGTTGTAGAAACATCAAGGATGATCAATGGAAACAGGATGCACCTGAGCTCAATTTCGAGTCTCATTGCAAAGGGTCTGAATACTTATGGAAGTAAGGCATCTGTTTTTTTGTTTTTTTTAAATTAATACATTTGCAACAATTTCGAAAAACCTGTTTTCACTTTGTCATTATGAGGTATTGTGTGTAGATTGATGAGATTTTTTTTTTTAATAAGGCTTTAACATAACAAAATGTGGAAAAAGTCAAGGGGTCTGAATACTTTCCGAATGCATTGTATTGTAGCACCTTCAATACCTAATAAGTGCAACCTTAAGATTTGCAATAAAAGTATATACCAGACCTGTGTTCAAATACTTTGAGCATTTGCGTTAGCCTGCTTGGGGTGCCATGTGGGTGGGGTTTGCACTTTTGGTAATTTTCAATTTGGTTCAATTGCAAAGCTAAAATATTTTAAATTGTATTTTGATCCCAGTTCTGATACTTTACACAATGCAATACATTTTTAACTTGAACTGCACCAGTGGTGGAAAAAGTACCCAATTGTTATGCTTGAGTAAAAGTAAAGATACCTTAATAGAAAATAACTAAAGTAAAAGTAAGGCACTCAGTAAAATACTACTTGAGTAAAAGTCTAAAAGTATTTGGCTTTAAATATCCTTAAGTATCAAAAGTAAAAGTACAAATTATTTCAAATTCCTTAGATTAAGCAAACCAGATGTCACCATTTTCTTTTCTTTTTTTAATTTACGGATAGACGGGGCACACTCGGACATCATTCATAAACAAAGCATTTGTGTTTCGTGAGTCCGCCAGGTCAGAGGCAGTAGGGATGACCAGGGATGGTCTCTTGATAAGTGCGTGAATTGGACCATTTCTCTGTGCTGCTAAGCATTCGAAATGTACAAAGTACTTTTGGGGTTCAGGGAAAATGTATGGAGTAAAAAGTCCTTTTTTTTTTTTCTTTTTTTTTAAATAATGTAGTGAAGTCAAATTAAAAATGGTAAAAAATAGAAATAGTAAAGTACAGATACCCCAAAAAACTACTTAAGTAAAACATACTTTCATACCTTTTGAACTGTACAAACTGTATGTTGAACTATAGCTCAGCTGAGTGAAGAGTCAGTGTGACAGAAACGATAGCGCGAGTGAAGTGTTGTTTAATAGATCTGTATCATCCCGTATATCTCTCTCTTCCTCTCGCTCTTTCTCTGGTTCCCCTGGCCAGACGGAGTGTGGTTGCCAGTTCACCTCCAAACTGGAAGGCATGTTCCGAGACATGAGCATCTCAAACACAACCATGGACGAGTTCCGCCAACATCTACAGTCAACGGCGGTGAGACACAGAGACACCCACTCACAGAACCAGTCCAATGTTGGTTCTGGGGAACATAGAGCTCGCCAGCTTGTAGTCCTAAAAAAATAGACATGAGTTACCTCTGGTTCGTTCAGCCATTCCTATGGGGAAAGAATAGGGTTTTGGGACAAAACATATAAGCTCACCTAAGCCTGTGTTTACCACAGACCTTATTTTTGGCATTAATCAAAAACTCCATTCATTTTCCCATAGGCTTTGTCCAAAGAAGCCATTACTATTGCTCTCTATTTAACCTAGCATTAGCTCTCTCAAAGCGAAGAGCACATCTTATGGAGCTTTTGATGGTCATTCTGACCGTTGGGAACCTCGGTGAAAGACGTATATCTAACTTCCATCCCCAGGTGTCGTTGGGTGGAGTCGATCTCACAGTGAGAGTTTTGACGACCGGTTACTGGCCAACGCAGTCCGCCACACCCAAATGTAATATCCCCCCTTCTCCTCGACATGCATTTGAAGTCTTTAGAAGGTTTGTCCATCTCCTCTTTGTCCTTCACTGTATCTCAGCTACTTTGAATAACAGAGGCCATGTAATTCTCTGCTGCAGGTTGTGGAAGTGGGGCGCGGTCCATTGTCTGTGTTTATCTTTAATGCTGTAGTGTGTGACTGTCCTCTGATTTTGTGGCAATAGATTTTATCTGGCAAAACACAGCGGCAGGCAGCTCACGTTGCAGCATCACATGGGTTCTGCAGACCTCAACGCCACCTTCTACGGCCCAATCAAAAAGGTATGCAGGGGACAGCCTTTGACTGGCTGGCAGGTATACAGACTGATACACACACACACACCACTAATGTCAACATCAGGCCTTGATAACAGCAGGTGTATGAAGGCTGTACTTGCCTTTGAATATGGGATGAACATTGATGTGTGTGTGTGTGGGGGGGGGGGGGGGGGGCTAAAGTTGAAGTCAGAAGTTTAAATACACTTAGGTTGGAGTCATTAAAACAAGTTTTTCAACCACTCCACAAATTTCTTGTTAACAAACTAGTTTTGGCAAGTTGGTTAGGACATCTACTTTGTGCATGAAACAAGTAATTTTTCCAACAATTGTTTACAGACAGATTATTTCAAGTATAATTCACTGTATCACAATTCCAGTGGGTCAGAAGTTTACATACACTAAGTTGACTGTGCCTTTAAACAGCTTGGAAAATTCCAGAAAATGATGTCATGGCTTTAGAAGCTTCTGATAGGCTGATTGACATCATTTTAGTCAATTGGAGGTGTACCTGTGGATGTATTTCAAGGCCTACCTTCATACACAGTGCCTCTTTGCGTGACATCATGGGAAAATCCAAAGAAGTCAGCCAAGACCTCAGAAAACAAATTGTAGACCTCCACAAGTCTGGTTCATCCTTGAGAGCAATTTCCAAACGCCTGAAGGTACCACATTCATCTGTACAAACAATAGTACGCAAGTATAAACACCATGGGACCACGGAGCCGTCATACCGCTCAGGAAGGAGATGCGTTCTGTCTCCTAGAGATGAATGTACTTTGGTGCAAAAAGTGCAAATCAATCCCAGAACAACAACAAAGGACCTTGTGAAGATGCTGGAGGAAACAGGTACAAAAGTATCTATATCCACAGTAAAACGAGTCCTATATCGACATAACCTGAAAGGCCGCTCAGCAAGGAAGAAACCACTGCTCCAAAACCGGCATAAAAAAGACAAGACTACATTTACATTTACATTTTAGTCATTTAGCAGACGCTCTTATCCAGCGCTTATCCAGACTTACAGTAGTGAATGCATACATTTCATTTCATACATTTTTTTTCTGTGCTGGCCCCCCGTGGGAATCGAACCCACAACCCTGGCGTTGCAAACACCATGCTCTACCAACTGAGCTACAGGGAAGGTTTGCAGTTTGCAACTGCACCTGGGGACAAAGATCTTACTTTTTGGAGAAATGTCCTCTGGTCTGATGAAACAAAAATAGAACTGTTTGGCCATAATGACCATCGTTATGTTTGGAGGAAAAAGGGGGAGGCTTGCAAGCCGAAGAACACCATCCCAACCGTGAAGCACGGGGGTGACAGCATCATGTTGTGGGGGTGCTTTGCTGCAGGAGGGACTGGTGACAATGACCCCATGTATACTTCCAAAGTTGTGGCAAAAAAAAGGACAACAAAGTCAGGGTATTGGAGTAACCATCACAAAGCCTTGACCTCAATCCTATAGACAATTTGTAGGCAGACCTGAAAAAGCGTGTGCGAGCAAGGAGGCCTACAAACCTGACTCAGTTACACCAGCTCTGTCTGGAGGAATGGGCCAAAATTCACCCAACTTATTGCGGGAAGCTTGTGGAAGGCTACCTGACACGTTTGACCCAAGTTAAACAATTTAAAGGCAATGCTACCAAATACTAATTGAGTGTATGTAAACTTCTGACCCACTGGGAATGTGATGAAAGAAATAAAAGCTGAAATAATTCTACTATTATTCTGACGTTTCACATTCTTAAAATAAAGTGGTGATCCTAACTGACCTAAAACAGGGAGTTTTTACTAGAGTTAAATGTCAGGAATTGTGAAAAACTGAGTTTAAATGTATTTGGCTAAGGTGAATATAAACTTCCGACTTCAACTGTATGTGTTTATATAAGCATGACATAGTCAGTGATTGAACAGAGGCTACATTGATTACTCCTGTGTGACTGAGTTACCTGAAGGCGGCCGGCCGGTGGTGACCTCTCTTCTCCTCTCCTCCCAGGAGGACGGCTTGGAGGTGGGGGTGGGCGGCGCCCAAGTAACAGGCTCCAACACCAGGAAGCACATACTGCAGGTGTCCACCTTCCAGATGACAATACTTATGCTCTTCAACAACCGGGAGAAGTCCATGTTTGAGGTACAGCCACTAATTGAATGCATAGCACATCACAGAATAAAGTCAAGTTTGTCAGGAGTCAAGTAATAAAGTCAAGTTTGTAAGGATGTGATGTATTTGGGTAAAGTGATGTCATTATTATATGTGCAGGATGTTCATGTTTGTGGTCTGGCAATGTCTTTCCCTGAGGGAATAAATAAAGTTATATTGAACTGAAAAAGTTAGACACTCTTGTTTCTCTAAAAAACTATTTATTCTTTTGGTTTCAGTATAGTGCGTCATGGATCAAAGGATCCCTCTGCCTCATCTCCATCTCTCCTCTTTGTCCCCATCTCTCGCTCTCGCGGTGTAGGAGATCCAGCAGGAGACAGACATCCCGGAGAGGGAGCTAGTGCGAGCGCTGCAGTCGCTGGCCTGCGGGAAGCCCACCCAGCGGGTCCTCACCAAGGAGCCCAAGTCGAAGGAGATCGAGAACGGTCATGTGTTCACCGTCAACGACCAGTTCACCTCCAAGCTGCACCGCGTCAAAATCCAGACAGGTAGACAAACCCAGTTAGCCATACAGACCGGTCTTGTAGAACACAGATTTAAAGAGCTAGGGCATGCAAAACCGAAATGGCACAAAAACAACCAGGATTTATCTTGTTTCAACATTGGTTTCTGAAGCATGGCGTTGAACTGTATGCATACCAACCTTCTAGGGTCATTCTAACCACAGAATTATAATGAGATTCTATTTATCTGATTCTACCTCTCAGATAATTGTAGTGAAAACCCCACTGATCTCCACTCGTCTGGATAGCCCAGCCAAAGATTCACCTGTGTAGCGTGAATTTATTTTTTATTTAACTAGGCAAGTCGGTTAAGAACAAAGTCTTATTTACAATGACGGCCTACTCAGCCTAACCCGGATAACGCTGGGCCAATTGTGTGCTGCCCTATGGGACTCCCAATCACGGCCGGATGTGATACAGCCTGGATACAAACCAGGGACTGTAGTGATGCCTCTTGTACTGAGATGCAGTGCTTTAGACCGCTGCGCCACTCGGGAGCCCAATGATATAGCCCTGTGAATGATATAGTCCTGTGCATATAGCTGTCATATGAGAGGCCCGGCTGAAATTGGTTTCCTTGTGTTGGTCGCTAGTCGCCGCTAAGCAAGGAGAGACGGACCCGGAGAGGAAGGAGACGCGGCAGAAAGTGGACGATGATAGGAAGCATGAGATCGAGGCGGCCATCGTCCGCATCATGAAGTCTAGAAAGAAGATGCAGCATAACGTGTTGGTAGCAGAGGTCAGTGGAATACAGTGTATGAACATTGTGTTTCGGGGTACTTCTGTCTGTACCTCTCAGTAATTAGATGTAAGATCCGGTTCTGATTGTGTCTGTTTGTACCATCTCTCCAGGTCACCCAGCAATTGCGATCGCGATTCCTCCCCAGTCCTGTAGTCATCAAGAAGCGCATTGAAGGACTCATTGAGCGGGAATATTTGGCACGGACACCGGAGGATCGCAAAGTGTACACTTATGTAGCATAAAGGCGTGAATTCAATCAAACTTGACACAAAAATAAACAATACTTTTTTTGGGGGGGGGGTCTTGTTATGTGTATGAACTTGGAAGTTTGGCTGATATTGGGAAGCTTACCTTTCTTTCATTGGAAAAAAAAAAGACAAGGTTTTTTTAATACATTTTAGCTAAATGGAGGGATTGGATATAGCTTTGTTACAGTTTCATGTTCCTTATGTGGCCTTGGGGAGAATTTGGGCGGAGAGTGGGAATGCATCAAATGTACTGCATTCAAGCCCAATAAACAAAGGAAAAGAAAACTAGCATAAACAAAATAATACAAAACATATACCAAGCGAATGTGGGTTGGCTACACAAAGACCAAGAAAATATTTGAAATTTCTCCCGTTTTAAATGTTGATGTAAATGTGTTTGTGTTTTTTCGTGGCACCATGCTGGTTGTACAGGTTGTCAGACACTATTGGCCTTTTTTCCCCTCTAGGACTTTAATCAAAGAGAAGAGGACATGGATGTTGTTGCTGGTTTGCAGAGAACAGGAGCAGTTGCTTGATAGCATGCTTTATCTTATGGAGTGCTCTATACAAGGTGTATTTTTTATTTTTCAATGTGGCCTATTGTAAAATTGGATCGCCAGCCCAGAAAATATTTCTCTCCTTGGAATTGTAGGTCTTCCCAATGCAGATCACAATGGGAAGTTCTTTTTTTTTTTTTCTTCTTATTGCATTTCAATTGGAACCAATTTATCACCATGTTTTAATGTGTATAAATTGTAAATAATTATACTCACTAAAGTGGACTGTACAGGGCCTAGTTTTCATCATATTAAGTGTAGAAAAATAAATTGTACAACGAAGGGTATTTTGCCTCCTACCTGTTTCACAACTCTGCCTTGTGTATTCCTCTCTGAGAGCAGAGAAAGCCACACTAAAATGGTCTTTACTGTGAAATATCTTCGCCTCTGACCATAATTGAAGCTTAATGCATAGAGGGAACCACAGTCAAACTGTTACTCAGCCAAGAAGAGGAATTCAAAATAACCATTTGTATTGCTTTCAAACAGTGGTAGCCAACTTTGAGTGTGCACTTGCTTTAGAACTGCAATGTTTCTTACTGAATCCCCTCAAGTGAATGTTATTTCTCAGTGTGCAATTAAGTTGGTTGAGGCCACATGACATGGGATAAATGTGCATCTCACAAATACTACAGACAACTGCTATGACAAGTTAATGTTGATTATTAGAAAATTAATTTAATGAGACATTTGTGGCCAACAGAAGATGCCAATTATAGACTCCAATGTTCCAGAATGGCTACCACAGAACTAGAATCATTATATTTGCTATGTCTACAAACAAATCACATGCTAGACACATCAAGAATGTGGCAATGTAACAAGGGCTAAAATGGGGCATAGGTGCCAGGGTTGTTAATGCTCTTTAACAGAAATGTGACAGATGATGGCCTCAATTTCACAGGATTCCATTCTCATTTACATTACGGAAGTGGTATTACCTCCTTTGCCCCTCAAAGTCTAGTTAACCCGTCTGGACTATCCTTTGTCTGCTCATACGTGACGGTGAGACGACTGCCATCTGGCGCTATTCTGCATATTATTTTCCTCATTTAGACTAAGCCCTTTCTCCCATTTTTCATTTCTCCTGGTCAACTCTGCACGTCTTTATTCATGTGCTGGTGAGTAGACATGACTTTTCTATTTATCTTTTTTTTTACAGCCTTCCTTAATGACATTCTACTCCCTGTATAAAATAGCTATGTCTAAAGGTACCAGTACAGCAGATGACGTCAGTGTCCCAGCTAGAACGATGCTCGTGAGAAAAAAAAACAGACTTCGCTAACGGGCTGACTGAACGGTGCCAATTCTTGTCATCAGTCTAGAAGTTAAGGCCACTACAAAAATGTGCTTTACTCCATAGGACTCGATTGAAGTCCGGTGGCATTAAAGGACAATGCTACGAAGATCGATTCTATTCAACGGAACCGTTGATGAAAACGTGGATTCGGGAGCTGAGACTGCCGAGTAAGTTCCTTAAGCTAGTTAGCTAGCTAGCATTTGTTTGCGGTATCCAAGTACTGGCAAGATGTGAATCATTACCATTTCCCTTTGTGCAGTATAAGTTCCCCAGCAAAATCTACTTCAGTGTTTTCTATCAACGTTACAGGCGGTGTGATTAGCAAACGTTAGTAATTTAAAACTTAGTGGGTGGGAATCACTAGCTAGCTACAATAGCTAAAGTTAGCTTGCCGAACGTTTTTGCATGCAACAACAGCCCAAACAGGCAATTGTAAATGGTCAACCTCTTTCTGGTCTAAATTAGCTAGGTAGCTACAGTTACACTTATGTCAGTTACAATCATCTTATGTCAACTTACAAGTAAGAACTTAATGTGGTTTACTAACCGTAACTAGCTAGCAAAAAAATAACTGTTGGCTTGATTGTTGCTGTTTAGTTACCAGCTAGGCTTCTCTAACTCACCACATAGCCGTTGTCATAGTAACGAAAGATGCACGTTTCCACGGCGAGATGACACTGCTGGGCTAGGAACGTACAGAGAAGGAGCTGCCAGCAAGTAAGGTCGCACTGGGAGCCACATTTGAAATTGAATACATTGAGCAGGGTGGAAAAAGTCGCATAATACACTATGTAAATGTATTTTCGGGAGGGTTGTGGTCACCATTCATGTAATACATTAAATATATACATCTGCCTGTGCCCAATGTTTCTACCATGTTTTATGCTGCTGCGATGTTGTTTGCTACCATGTTGTTGTCATGTGTTGCTGCCATGCTATGTTGTTGTCCTAGTTCTCTCTATGTCGTGTTGTCTCTCTTATGTCTGTTTTGTCCTATTTTTATTTAATGTATTTTTAATCCCAGCCCCTGTCCCCGCAGGAGGTCTTTTGGTAGGCCATCATTGTAAATTAGAATTTGTTCTTAACTGACTTGCCTAGTTAAACACAGGTTAAATCATGGCTAAGGGTGTTATCCAAGCACTCCGTGTTGCATTGTGCTGAAGAACAGCCCTTAGCCATGGTATATTGGCCATTTACCACAAAACCCCGAGGTGCCTTATTGCTATTATAAACTGGTTACCAATGTAGTTAGGGTAGTAAAAATACATATTTTGTCATACCCCTGATATACCACAGCTGTCAGACAATCAGCATTCAGGGGTCGAACCACCCAGTTTATAATGTGAATTCACACCACACCTCCTCGTTATTGCTTAAATATACAACAGGGTTTGGCAGCTAGGTTTGACCTCCAGCCAATTTGTTCCTGAGCTTGTCGGCGGCCAGAATATAATTAGAAAATAGGTTACTAGCTGCCCAATTCATAGCCCTACACTACACATTTAACTTGGTTATTGGCCAATCAATTCAATGACTAATAATTTCTTTCTGATTAGTGGTAAAATCACCCATGTCTATTAATAGTACATATGTTAACCGTTAATCGGTTAGCTGCTGAAAATACATTTGACTGGTCATGCTTATTGGTCTATAGGACATTTGCATAATTTTGTGGATTTAAATTGGTGCATGTATATTTTCATTAGTCGTCATTAGGGATCCACCGATATGACATTTTTGGCCGATATCCAATATTTTCCTTGCCCCCAAAAAAACGATACAGATATTAGAATTTTCTGTGGCCTTGAAGCATTCTAGTACAGTTTAGAGGTCGGCCGATTATGATTTTTCAATGCCGATACCGATTATTGGAAGGCCAAAAGATGCCGATTAATCGGCCAATTGTTTTTTTTTTTAAATTATTTTAATTTAATTTTTTTGTAATAATGACAATTACAACAATACTGAATGAACACTTTAACTTAATATAATACATCAAAATCAATTTAGCCTCAAATAAATAATGAAACATGTTCAATTTGGTTTAAATAATGCAGAAACAAAGTGTTGGAGAAGAAAGTAAAAGTGCAATATGTGCCATGTAAAAAAGCTAACGTTTAAGTTCCTTGCTCAGAACATGAGAACATTTGAAAGCTGGTGGTTCCTTTTAACATGAGTCTTCAATATTCCCAGGTAAGATGTTTTAGGTATGATAGGAATTATAGGACTATTTCTCTCTATACGATTTGTATTTCATATACCTTTTACTATTGGATGTTCTTATAGGCACTTTAGTATTGCCAGTGTAACAGTATAGCTTCCGTCCCTCTCCTCGCTCCTACCTGGGCTCAAACCAGGAACACATCGACAACAGCCACCCTCGAAGCAGCGTTACCCATGTAGAGCAAGGGAAACAACTACTCCAAGTCTCAGAGCGAGTGACGTTTGAAACGCTATTAGCGCGCACCTGGCTAACTAGCTAGCCATTTCACATCGGTTACACCAGCCTAATCTTGGGAGTTGACAGGCTTGAAGTCATAAACAGCGCAATGCATTGCGAAGGGCTGTTTGAATGAATGCTTACGAGCCTGCTGCTGCCTACCATCGCTCAGTCAGACTGCTCTATCAAATCATAGACTTAATTATAACATAATAACACACAGAAATACGAGCCTTAGGTCATTAATATGGTCGAATCCGGAAACTCATCTCGAAAACAAAACGTTTTTCCTGTCAGTGAAATACGGAACCGTTCCATATGTTATCTAACGGGTGGCATCCCTAAGTCTAAATATTCCTGTTACATTGCACAACCTTCAATGTTATGTCATAATTATGTAAAATTCTGGCAAATTAGTTCGCAACGAGCCAGGCGGCCCAAACTGTCACATATACCCTGACTGTGTGCAATGAATGCAAAATGACACAATTTCACCTGGTTAATATTGCCTGCTAACCTGGATTTCTTTTAGCTAAATATGCAGGTTTAAAAATATATACTTCTGTGTATTGATTTTAAGAAAGGCATTGATGTTTATGGTTAGGTACATGTTGGAGCAACGTGTACCTAAGCGATTATATGCAACGCAGGACAGGCTAGATAAACTAGTAATATCATCAACCATGTGTAGTTAACTAGTGATTATGATTGATTGTTTTTTAATAAGGTAAGTTTAATGCTAGTTAGCAACTTACCTTGGCTTCTTACTGCATTCGCGTAACAGGCAGGTTCCTCGTGGAGTGCAATGTAAAGCAGGTGGTTAGAGCGTTGGACTAGTTAACCGTAAGGTTGCAAGATTGAATCCCCGAGCTGACAAGGTAAAAATCTGTCGTTCTGCCCCTGAACAAGGCAGTTAACCCACCATTCCTAGGCCGTCATTGAAAATAAGAATGTGTTCTTAACTGACTTGCCTAGTTAAATAAAGGTGTGTAAACCTTTTTTTTTTTATCCGGCGTGCAAAAATACCGATTTCCGATTGTTATGAAAACTTGAAATCGGCCCTAATTAATCAGCCATTCCGATTAATCGGTCGACCTCTAGTGCATTAACAATACTGTGTAACTCCGGTAGGGCAACATCTGAAAAATTGCATCTACTTGGTAGTGTGTACCGGTGCTCGACCAGTCGGCGAAAGCCAACATCATCCACGACAGAGATCGGTTGATAGTCAATGAATTCCATTTCACCTTTTGAGTTGTCTCGCTGAAATGTTCTTATTCTTTCAAATGACTGCTCGACTTAACTTGTTTAGTTCTTGGAAGTGTGCGCTTGGTATTTTTCTGCTTTTGTTCTGTGTAGCACTGTATTTTTCGTGGCGTCATTACGTCATCTACCTATGTTATATAGGTATGCACGTCAGCTTTGACATCGGTTTTGCACATCGGCGTTACACTAGACATCGGGCCGACATTGGCATTTTTAGCTAATATCGTCCGATTCCGATAAGCTTACCGATATATCGTGCATCCCTAGTCATCATGCATATTATTTATCACAGCATACAGAGCCTAGTTTGGGGAACGGAATAGCCTACCACCTGTCAGGCAGCCCGAGAGTAGCTCCTCAAAGTCTGTAGGCTACTGGAGTGAAACCTACTTTCGTAAGACCAGTCATTGCGCAACAAATAACAATTCTAAATGCAATCATGTGTTAACTTGTGGCCACGATTTAAAAGGAGCTATTTTTATTTCTCAACTTGTAATTAAAGTACTATCAGCACGTCACCCACCACATTGCAGTGTGAGCTTGAGGCAGTATAATTGTTTGAAACCTGAATATTTTACTTTACTTCAAATAATAAGACATGCTGTACCTTCCTTCAAAGTAGCCTTGCAAAAATCCATCCGTAGAAACATAGAGGCAATTATTTTATAATGCCTTCCTCATTAACCAGCATTTCTCTCCTGTACTATTTGTAGTATTTTTGGTTTTATCACATAAAATAACTGGACGGGAGAGAAGAGCTTTGTTGGGAACCTTTACTAATCCAAACCATGGTAGTACAACACAGGGGCATGTTCGAGGCAGCACGTTTTATCAACGTATCGAAATTAAGAGGCCACAGTATTAACCAATCAAGTAAGTGATAATCCTATCTAGGTAGATTACCATGTTAATAGACCAATCTATTACACTCGTTTACACCGTAACATCTCACATATACATTTTAAGCATTACCGCAATTGTAAACTAAGCCCCATTTTTAACAGAGATCAATAAATGTCAACAGGCTACATTTGTTTTGTTTTTTCAGTCTTTGAACTCAATAGTCTTTGAACTGAACAGTCTTGTTTTTGTTACTTACAGGTCAAGGGTTTTCAGAACATTACAGATCCTTTCAGGATACCTACGTTCCTCAGGCTGCTTTGTGGGACTCCTTGAGCTTGCTGGAGTTGGTAAGTTTCCAGTGTTGGCTAGGCAACTTGACTTGGGCTGAGGTTGCTGTCCAGGAACATTGATGAGCGGTCAGAACTGGAGCCGTCTGTGGGATATCGGGGATGTCCTCTGGGGTTGACAGCTCTCTGTCCTCAGGTAAGTAGTCCTGTTTGTCATCGCATTGCTAGCTGTGCCACTAGAGATCCTGGTTCGAGTCCAGGCTCTGTCGCGACCGGGAGACCCATGGGGCGGTGCACAATTGGCCCAGCGTCGTCCGGGTTAGGGGAGGGTTTGGCCGGCAGGGATGTTCTTGTCCCATTGCGCTCTAGTGACTCACAATGCACGCTGACCCTGTCGCCAGGTGTACAGTGTTTCCTCCGACACATTGGTGCAGCTGGCTTCCGGGTTAAGCAGGCGTTGTGTTATATTTCGGGCGACGCACGGCTCTCGACCTTTGCCTCTCCCGAGTCCGTACAGGAGTTGCAGCGATGAGACAAGACTAACTACCACTTGGATACCACGAAATTAGGGAGAAAAAGGGATGGCAACATGTGAACAGTGTGTTTGTCTGTCCTGAATGAGGTAAGTCACAGGTCCCAGTCTCTGGTTTACTGTCTCCTGAACTGTCTTCCTCCTGGAAAAGTCTGTGTTGTCCACCATGGTCATGGTGTTTCTTTTGTTTGCCTTGTTTTTCTTCCACTGTTTCAGCGAAGTCAGGTCAGAGTTGGTTGAAGCATGTTCAGATCTGGCGATTCAGGAAGAGCTTGGCTGGGTCCGACCTGTGACTGTGAGGGGTACTGCGGTACACGGGCTGAAAGTTGGCTAAGCGATGCTTGAGCGAGACAGTAGATAGTCTGTTATCCTCCCAAGACGTTTTTCAATCAGAGCTCTCTTGAATATCTGGACTGACCTTTCTGCGGCACCATTCGAGGCAGGATTGTAGGCAGGAACAAGGGTCTGCTTGATTCCATAATTTTTTTAGGAATTGTTTGAAATCGGACCAGTTGGGGTCCGTTATCTGACACAATTTCTTTGCACAATCTTTAGGCTGTGAACAGGCTTCGTACCTTTTCGATGAGGTTTGTTGATGTCATTGAAGACGTGAAGAACTTCTAACCACTTTGAATGGCTGTTGATGATCACTCAAAAGTTCTGCTTTTCCTTTTCAGCAAAGGTGATGTGAATTCTCTGCCACACCCTCTCGGCCATCTCCAAACATGAAGTGGTGCGACAGCTGGCATCTTCTGTACTGCTTGGCAGATTTCTCAACTCTGCACTTTCTTCTGTCACTGTCCAACCCTGGCCACCAGATGTAGCTATGGGTTAAGGCCTTCATCTGACAGATGCCAGGATGTTTGTGGGGAAAGTCCTCCAACAGTCTCTGTCTGTGCTGGGGGTATGATCACTCACAAACCCCAGCGTACACAGCCTTGATCTTCAGACAACTTGTGTCTTCACATGAAGTATGGTTTCATACTTCATGTGAGTACATCCGTCACGTATCTTGGCCACCCATTTACAGTGTAACTCCAAACCTTGCTGAGTAGCGGATCTTTTCTTGTACTTTGCGCACACACTGGCAACTCATCCACTTGTGAGAAGTAAAATATGCTTCTCTTGGTGGTCTTGACAACGCTGTCAGCATTACTGTGATCAGTTGACTTTCGGTATTCAATGTCTTAGTTGTACGCCATGAGTAGGAGTGCCCATCTTTGCATTCTCAATGCTGCTAAGATTGGAACCATAGACTTGGGTCCCAAAATAGCCAGCAAAGGCTTGCAACCAGTGATTAACGTAAACTTTCATCCGTATAGGTACTTATGAAACTTCATGACTCCAAAGATGATTGACAGGGCCTCTTTTTTTTTTCTGCGTCTGATAGCGTCCGCGACGCAAACACAATGGGTTTTTCTTCTCAATTGTCCATGATGTGGGAGATCACGGCACCCACACCATATTGTGATGCCTCACAGGCAAGCTTGAAGGGTCGTTTGGTGTCGTAGTGCACCAGGACATTACTCTGTAGAAGCAGTTGTTTGCTTTTCTCAAACACTGCGTCGCATGAGGCAGTCCAATTCTTCTATTCTTAACAGGTTGTGCAACGGCTGGAGCAAGGTTGACAGGTCCAATAGTAATCAGTCATAATACTTTAACAGGCCTAAGAACGACTTCAGTTCTGTTACGTTGGTTGGCTTGGGTGCTTTGATGATGGCTACAAGTTTTTCATCTGTGGGATGCAGTCCTTGTCAATCTGATGGCCCAAGTATTCCGCACTGATTTGTAAAAACTTGCACTTTGAGAGTTTCACTCAGCTTTTTCAGATGTTCTTCTTTAGAACCATCCGGGATGAGGATGTCATCCAGGAAACAGGTGACATGTTCGATTGCTTGTAAAATCTGGTCCATGACCGACTGAAACATTGAAGGAGCACTTGAGACACCGTAGCTGAGGTGTATACATACCTGTACAGCCCACGGTGAGTGTTGATTTTCAGATATTTCTCAGAATCTGTGTCCAACTAGAGCTGCTGGTAGGTGTGCGAGATATCTAATTTGCTGAACAATGTCCCTCCAACTAGTGCAGCGAATAAGTTCTCAGTGTTTGGTAAGGGATAAGTCTCCTCTTCTACGCTCTGGTTGGTGACCTTATAATCGCCACATATCCGACTGGATTTGTCACTCTTTGGAATGAGGACTATTGGCGCGTGCCAGTAACTCCTTTCGACTTTGATCTTTGTCTCCTCAAGCTTATCCAACTCCTTGTCCACTGCTTCCTTCAATGAGTATGGCACCGGTTTTGCCTTCTGGAAAATGGGCTGAGTGTCAGGACACGTCCTGACCTTTTCTTAGAAATGTGTCCCTTCTGAAAACCACCTGGTGGCGCTGTAGTACAGCTTTAAATGCCGGGTCTGTCTGTCACAGCCTTTTCCACTGAAAAGATGTTCTGCCAGTTCAACTTTTCTCTAGCCAGTTATGGCCCATCAGTGCAGGTCTGTTTCCTTTGACAATTACCAATGGCAAAGTCGCATGTTGTTTTTCATACTACACTGGCTCTTTAACATACTCTAGCGAAGGAATTTTCTCACCTGACTAGGTAGTCAACGCAGTTACAGGTTTCTTTAACCTGTTAGGGCTAGGGGGCAGTATTTACACGGCCGGATAAAAAACGTACCCGATTTAATCTGGTTATTACTACTGCCCAGAAACTAGAATATGCATATAATTATTGGCTTTGGATAGAAAACACCCTAAAGTTTCTAAAACTGTTTGAATGGTGTCTGTGAGTATAACAGAACTCATATGGCAGGCAAAAACCTGAGAAGATTCTGTACAGGAAGTGCCCTCTCTGACCATTCCTTCGGCTTCTTGACTCTTTTTATTGAAAACTTAGGATCTTTGCTGTAACGTGACACTTCCTACGGCTCCCATAGGCTCTCAGAACCTGGGAAAAAGCTGAATGATGTCGAGGCAGCCCCTGGCTGAAAAACATTAGCGCCTTTGGTAAGTGGTCTATCAGAGAACAATGAGACTGAGGCGCGTGCACGAGGCGACCCCCATGTTTTTATTTTCTCTCTTTGTACTAAAACACAGATTCCCGGTCGGAATATTATCGCTTTTTTACGAGAAAAATGGCATAAAAATTGATTTTAAACAGCGGTTGACATGCTTCGAAGTACGGTAATGGAATATTTAGAATTTTTTTGTCACGAAACGCGTCGGGCGCGTCACCCTTCTTTACACTTCGGATAGTGTCTTGAACACACGAACAAAACAGAGGATATTTGAACATAACTATGGATTATTTTGAACCAAACCAACATTTGTTATTGAAGTAGAAGTCCTGGGAGTGCATTCTGACGAAGAACACCAAAGGTAATAACATTTTTCTTATAGTAAATCTGACTTTGGTGAGGGCTAAACTTGGTGGGTGTCTAAATAGCTAGCCCTGTGATGCCGGGCTATCTACTTCGAATATTGCAAAATGTGCTTTCACCGAAAAGCTATTTTAAAATCGGACATAGCGAGTGCATAGAGGAGTTCTGTATCTATAATTCTTAAAATAATTTGTTTTTTGTGAACGTTTATCGTGAGTAATTTAGTAAATTCACCGGAGGTTTGCGGGGGGTATGCTAGTTCTGAACGTCACATGCTAATGTAAAAAGCTGGTTTTTGATATAAATAGGAACTTGATTGAACAAAACATGCATGTATAACATAATGCCCTAGGCGTGTCATCTGATGAATATCATCAAAGGTTAGTGCTGCATTTAGCTGTGGTTTGGGTTTATGTGACATTATATGCTAGCTCGAAAAATGGGTGTCTGATTATTTCTGGCTGGGTACTCTGCTGACATAATCTAATGTTTTGCTTTCGTTGTAAAGCCTTTTTGAAATCGGACAGTGTGGTTAGATAAACGAGAGTCTTGTCTTTAAAATGGTGTAAAATAGTCATATGTTTGAGAAATTGAAGTAATAGCATTTCTAAGGTATTTGAATATCGCGCCACGGGGTTACACTGGCTTTTGAGTAGGTGGGACGCATGCGTCCCACCTAGCCCATAGAGGTTAACTACAGGTGAGACAGAGCAATGGTAACACACTTCTGAGACCAGAGAGACAGCGGCCCCTGTGTCTAACTGCATGTCCAAATCCTTTCCATCCAAAGTGACATTCACTGTAATGCCCTTTTCCCCATTGGAAGTAGTGTAAACTGTATTCACTGCATTTATGATTTGAGCCTCTCTTGCTTTCCCTGAATATTCCAAGAACACCAGGGAGCTAACTCCATTGACAATGCCATCTCACATGCCTTTCTGAATGTTAGATCCTTCTCTGCTAGCATCTTGTACTGCATAGCTTCAGAGCACAGTCAAATTCAAATAAAAAATTGTATTTGTCACATACACATGGTTAGCAGATGTTAATGCGAGTGTAGCAAAATGCTTGTGCTTCTAGTTCCGACAGTGCAGTAATATCTAACATCTAATCTAACAAATTCACGACTACCTTACACAGACAATGTAAGGGGATGGAATAAGAGTATGTACATATATGGATGTGCGATGGCCGTGCGGCACAGGCAAGATGCAATAGATGGTATAAAATACAGTATATACACATATGAGATGAGTAATGTAGGATATGTAAACATTATTAAAGTGCCATTATTTAAAGTGACTAGTGATACCAATTATTAAAGTGGCCAGTGATATGAGTCTGTATGTTGGCAGCAGCCTCTCTGTGGTAGTGATGACTGTCTGATGGCCTTGCGATAGAAGCTGTTTTTCAGTCTCTCGGTCCCAGCTTTGATGCACCTGTTCTGACCTCGCCTTCTAGATGATAGCGGGGTGAACAGGCAGTGGCTCGGGTGGTTGTTGTCCTTGATGATCTTTTTGGCCTTCCTGTGACATTGGGCCCTGGAGGGCAGGTAGTTTGCCCCCGGTGATGCATTGTGCAGACCGCACTACCTTCTGGAGAGCTTTGCAGTTGAAGGCGGTGCAGTTGCCGTACCAGGCGGTAATACAGCTCGACAGGATGCTCTCGATTGTGTATCTGTAGAAGTTTGAGGGTTTTAGGTGACAAGCCAAATTTCTTCAGCCTCCTTCACCACGCAGTCTGTGTGGGTGGACTATTTCAGTTTGTCCATGATGTGTACGCAGAGGAGCTTAACTTTCCACCTTCTCCACTACTGTCCCATCGATGTGGATGGGGGGTGCTCCCTCTGCTGTTTCCCGAAGTCCACAATCATCTCCTTTGTTTTATTGACATTGAGTGAGGGGTTATTTTCCTGACACCACACTCCGAGGGCCCTCACCTCCTCCCTGTAGGCTGTCTTGTCGTTGTTGGTAATCAAGCCTACCACTGTAGTGTCGTCTGCAAACTTGATAATTGAGTTGGAGGCGTGCATGGCCACGCAGTCATGGGTGAACAGGGAGTACAGGAGAGGGCTGAGAAAGCACCCTTGTGGGGCCCCAGTGTTGAGGAGCAGCGGGGTGGAGATGTTGTTTCCTACCTTCACCACCTGGGGGCAGCCCGTCAAAGTCCAGGACCGAGTTGCACAGGGTGGGGTCGAGACCCAGCGCCTCAAGCTTAACCTCTTGGGGCTAGGTGGGACGCTAGCGTGCCACCCGTGGTGCACTCCATCAACAGCAGGTGCATTTCAAGAGCGGCAAATTTGAATCCAAATAAATGTCAAAATTCAAATTTTTCAAACATACAACTATTTTACACCCTTTGAAAGATAAACATCTCCTTAATCTAACCACGTTTTACAATTTCAAAAAGGTTTTATGGCGAAAGCATAAATTTAGAGTATGTTAGGACAGTACATTTACAAGAGTTGTGTGTAATGTTTTGTCAAGTCAAAGACAGGGTCACCAAAACCATAAAACCAGCTAAAATGATGCACTAACCTTTTACAATCTCCATCAGATGACACTCCTAGGACATTATGTTAGACAATGCATGCATTTTTAGTTCTATCAAGTTCATATTTATATCCAAAAACAGCGTTTTACTATGGCATTGATGTTGAGGAAATCGTTTCCCTCCAATAACCGGCAGTCAAGTCAGCGTCACAAATTAAATAATTAAAATTAGAAAACATTGGTAAAATATTATATTGTCATTTAAAGAATTATAGATTTACATCTCTTGAACGCAATCAACTTGCCAGATTTAAAAATAACCTTACTGGGAAATCACACTTTGCAATAATCTGAGCACTGTGCCCAGAAAAATACGCGTTGCGATACAGACTAGACGTCATGTTGGGGAGATCTAAAATCGAAAATACTATGTAAATAATCCATTACCTTTGATTCTCTTCATCAGATGTCACTTCCAGGTATCACAGGTCCATAACGAATGTAGTTTTGTTCAAAAAAGCTCATCATTTATGTCCAAAAATCTCCGTCTCGTTAGCACATGATGTAAGCCAGCCGGACTTCTCGTCATGAACGAGGGGAAAAAATATATTTCCGTTCGTTCAAACATGTCAAACGTTGTATAGCATAAATCATTAGGGCCTTTTTTAACCAGAACATGAATAATATTCAAGGTGGACGAATGCATACTCTTTTATAACGTATTGGAACGAGGGTACCCAACATGAACTCGCGCGCCAGGTGTCTAATGGGACATCATCGTTCCATGGCTCTTGTTCGGTCAGATCTCCCTCCAGAAGACTCAAAACACTTTGTAAAGGCTGGTGACATCTAGTGGAAGCAATAGGAAGTGCCAAAATATTCCTAAGCCCCTGTGTTTTTCAATGGGATAGGTTTAAAGTCAATACAACACATCAGGTATCCACTTCCTGTCAGAAAATGTCTCAGGGTTTTGCCTGCCAAATGAGTTCTGTTATACTCACAGACACCATTCAAACAGTTTTAGAAACTTTAGGGTGTTTTCTATCCATATATAATAAGTATATGCATATTCTAGTTACTGGGTAGGATTAGTAACCAGATTAAATCGGGTAAATTTTTTTTATCCAGACGTGCAAATGCTGCCCCCTAGCCCCAACAGGTTAATGATGAGCTTGGACGGAACTATGGTGTTGAATGCTGAGCTGTAGTCAATGAACAGCATTCTTACATAGGTATTCCTCTTGTCCAGATGGGAAAGGGCAGTGTATTGGCGATTGCATCGTCTGTGGACCTATTGGGGCGGTATGCAAATTGAAGTGGGTCTAGGGTATCCGGTAGGATGGAGGTGATATGATCCTTGACTAGTCTCTCAAAGCACTTCATGATGACAGAAGTGACTGCTATGGGGCAATAGTCATTTAGTTCAGTTACCTTCGCTTTCTTGGGAACAGTCCACAGCATTCTCACGTAGGTGTTATTTTTGTCCAGGTGGGAAAGTGCAGTGTGGAGTGCAATAGAGATTGTGTCATCTGTGGATATGTTGGTGCATCCCTAATTAATAGGCCTACCTACTCTATTAAAATATATTAATCTTACTTTATTTCTCTAACGCCAAACTAGTACGTCTTGTTTGCAACAAAAATAGCAGTTTACCAAGAATTCAGTCTGAGAATCTGAGCATGCTACTTTTCAAAAGTAGATTTTTCAGCCTAGACATGAGGCCCGAGTCCGACGCAGAAAGGAGGTAGGCCTATTTAAGGAGTCTGTAGCCATGAAGTGCTTTGAAAGGCTGGACATGGCTCACATCAACACCATCATCCCAGAAACCTTAGACCTACTCCAGTTTGCATACCACCCCAACAGATCCACAGATGACGCAATCTCTATTGCACTCCACACTGCCCTTTCCCACCTGGACAAAAAGAACACCTACGTGAGAATGCTGTTCATTGTGGCCTCCCGAGTGGTACAGTGATCTAAGGCACTGTGCCACTAGAGATCCTGGTTCAAGTCGAGGCTCTGTCGCAGCTGGCCGCGACCGGGAGACCCATGGGGCGGCGCACAATTGGCCCAGCGTCGTCCGGGTTAGGGGGAGGGTTTGGCCGGCAGGGATGTTCTTGACCCATCGCACTCTAGTGACTCCTGTGGCGGGCCAGGCGCAATGCACGCTGACACAGTCGCCAGGTGTACAGTGTTTCCTCCGACACATTGGTGCGGCTGGCTTCCGGGTTAAGCGGGCATTGTGTTTCGGATGACGCACGGCTCTCAACCTTCCCCTCTCCCGAGTCCGTACGGGAGTTGCAGCGATGACAAGGCTGTAACTACCAATTTGGATACCATGAAATTGGGGAGATAAAGGGGTAAAAAGAAAAGAAAATGCTGTTCATTGACTACAGCTCAGCGCCCTCAAAACACATCACCATGCTAAGGACACTGGGACTAAACACATCCCTCTGCATTTGGATCCTTCCTGACGGGCCTTCCCCAGGTGGCAAGGGTAGGCAACAAGACATCTTCCACGCTGATCCTCAAGACGGGGGCCTTCCTGTTCACCCATGACTGCATGGCCAAGCACGACTCCAACACCATCAAGTTTGCCGACGACACAACGGTGGTAGGCCTGATCACCTACAATGATGAGACTGCCTATAGGGAGGTGGTCAGGGACCTGGCGGTGTTGTGCCAGGACAACAACCTCTCCCTCAACGTGATTAAGACAAAGGAGATGATCATTGACTACAGGAAAAGCAGGGCCGAGCAAGCCCCCATTGTCATTGATGGGGCTAAAGTGGAGCAGTTTGAGAGCATCAAGTTCCTTGGTGTCCACATCACCAACAAACTAACATGGTCCAAACACAACAAGATAGTTGTGAAGAGGGCCTATTCCCCTCAGGAGACTGAAAAGATTTGTCATGGGTCCTCAAAAGGGCCAAGCTTCCTGCCATCCAGGACCTCTATACCAGGCGGTGTCAGAAGAAGGCCCTAAAAATTGCCAAAGACTCCAGCCACCCTAGTCAGTGTGTTCTCTGCTACTGCACGGCAAGGGGTACTGGAGTGCCAACTCTAGTTACAAAAGGCTTCAACCTCTTAAGTACCCTTTTTTTCAATTTTCGCCTAAAATGACATACCCAAATATAACTGCCTGTATCTCAGGACCTGAAGCAAGGATATGCACATTCTTGATACCTATGAAAGGAAACAACACTTCGAAGTATGTGAAATTAATGTAGGAGAATATAACACATTAGATCTGGTAAAAGATGATACAAAAAAAAAACATGCTTTGTCCAGAAAGGCCATAATGTATTATTGCAGTTTAGGCACAATTTTGATTTTGGCCACAGTGTGTGCAAAGTTTCAGATTGATCCAGTGAAGCATGGCAATACTGGACAATATTTTGTATCAATTCTACCCAAATGTGCCGACTTGGCCAATTGATATATTTTCAAATACATAAATATAGAGAACATACAAAATTGGTATGGTAATACAAATTTTAAGTTTACACACTCCCAGGAATGTTATACATGATGGATCATTAGCTTATACACCAACTTTCACACATCTAGATGCCGGGGTGGGTGTGGAGCCAGAGACAGCAGGGGTTCAAACTGTAGAACCCAGTTCCTACATTTGAATATAAAAATGGATTTTATCAAACAAAACTATGCTACATTTTATCTCTTGGACCATCAGGATGTAAGTACACTACTATTGTAGCTGGAAACGGCTGATTTTTTTTTATGGAATTATCAGCAACCATCACTCCTGTGTTCCAATGGCACATTGTGTTAGCTAATCCAAGTTTATCATTTTAAAAGGCTACTTGTTCATTAGAAAACCCTTTTGCAATGACGTTAGCACAGCTGAAAGCTGTTGTGCTGATTTAAAGAAGTAATAAAACTGACCTTTAGACTAGTTGAGTATCTGGAGCATTAGCCGGTTTGATTACAGGCTCAAAATGGCTAGGAACAAAGAACTTCTGAAACTCATCAGTCTATTCTTGTTCTGAGAAATGAAGGCTATTCCATGCAAGAAATTGCCAAGAAACTGAAGATCTCGTACAACGCTGTGTACTACTCCCTTCACAGAACAGCGCAAACTGGCTCTAACCAGAATAGAAAGAGGAGTGGGAGGCCACGGTGCACAACTGAGCAAGAGGACAAGTACATTAGTGTCTAGTTTAAGAAACAGATGCCTCACAAGTCCTCAACTGGCAGCTTCATTAAATAGTACCCGCAAAACACCATTCTCAACGTCAATAGTGAAGGGGCGACTCCGGGATGCTGGCCTTCTAGGCAGAGTTGCAAAGAAAAAGCCATATGTTAGATTGGCCAATAAAAAGAAAAAATTAAGATGGGGGAAAAAGAACAGACACTGGACAGAGGAACTCTGCCTAGAAGGCCAGCATCCCGGAATCGCCTCTTGACTTTGAGACTGTCATGTTACTCACATTAGCTCAACCGTCCCGATATAGGGACACCCATCCTGTACCCCAAGCCATAAGACTGCTGAACAGCTAATCAAATGGCTACCCGGACTATTTGCATTGCCCCCCCCCAAATTACCTCGACTAGCGTGTACCAACGCACATTGACTCGAATCCGGACCCCCTGTATATACAATTGAAGTCAGAAGTTTACATACACCTTAGCCAAATACATTTAAACTCAGTTTTTCACAATTCCTGACATTTAATCCTAATACAAATTCCCTGTCTTAGGTCAGATAGGATCACCACTTTATTTTAAGAATGTGAAATGCCAGAATAATATTAGTGATTTATTTCAGCTTTTATTTCTTTCATCACATTCCCAGTGGGTCAGAAGTTTACATACACTCAATTAGTATTTGGTAGCATTGCCTTTAAATTGTTTAACTTGGGTCAAACGTTTCGGGTAGCCTTCCACAAGCTTCCCACAATAAGTTGGGTGAATTTTGGGCCATTCCTCCTGACAGAGCTGGTGTAACTGAGTCAGGTTTGTAGGCCTCCTTGCTTGCACACGCTTTTTCAGGTCTGCCTACAAATTGTCTATAGGATTGAGGTCAGGGCCAATACCCTGACTTTGTTGTTCTTAAGCCATTTTGCCACAACTTTGGAAGCATGCTTTGGGTCATTGTCAATTTGGAAGACCCATTTGCGACCAAGCTTCCTGACTGATGTCTAGAGATGTTGCTTCAATATATCCACAGAATTTTCTGTCCTCATGATGTCATCTATTTTGTGAAGTGCACAAGTCCCTCCTGCAGCAAAGCACCCCCACAACATGATGCTGCCACCCCCGTGCTTCACGGTTGGAATGGTGTTCTTCGGCTTGCAAACCTCCCCCTTTTTCCTCCAAACATAACGATGGTCATTATGGCCAAACAGTTCTATTTTTGTTTCATCAGACCAGAGGACATTTCTCCAAAAACTACAATCTTTGTCCCCATGTGCAGTTGCAAACCGTAGTCTGTCTTTTTTATGGCGGTTTTGGAGCAGTGGCTTCTTCCTTGCTGAGTGGCCTTTCAGCTTATGTGGATATAGGACTTGTTTTACTGTGGATATAGATACTTTTTGTACCTGTTTCCTCTAGCATCTTCACAAGGTCCTTTGTTGTTGTTCTGGGATTGATTTGCACTTTTCGCACCAAAGTACGTTCATCTCTAGGAGACAGAACGCATCTCCTTCCTGAGCTCCGTGGGCCCATGGTTTTTATACTTGCATACTATTGTTTGTACAGATGAACGTGGTACCTTCAGGCGTTCTGGAAATTACTCTCAAGGATGAACCAGACTTGTGGATGTCTATTAGCTTGTCCTGCGTTGCATATAATCGATGCGGTGCATGTTAATTTATCATCGAATCACACCCTACTTCGCCAAATGGGTGATAATTTAACAAGTGCATTCGTGAAAAAAGCACTGTCGTTGCACCAATGTGTACCTAACCATAAACATCAATGCCTTTCTTAAAATCAATACACAAGTATATATTTTTAAACCTGCATATTTAGTTAATATTGACTGCTAACATGAATTTCTTTTAACTAGGGAAATTGTGTCACTTCTCTTGCGTTCTGTGCAAGCAGAGTCAGGGTATATGCAGCAGTTTGGGCTGTCTGGCTCGTTGCGAACTATGTGAAGACCATTTCTTCCTAACAAAGACCGTAATTAATTTGCTAGAATTGTACATAATTATGACATAACATTGAAGGTTGTGAAATGTAACAGCAATATTTAGACATAGGGTTGCCACCCGTTTGATAAAATACGGAATGGTTCCGTATTTCACTGAAAGAATAAATGTTTTGTTTTCGAAATTATAGTTTCCAGATTTGACCATATTAATGACCTAAGGCTCGTATTTCTGTGTGTTATATTATAATTAAGTCTATGATTTGATATTTGATAGAGCAGTCTGACTGAGCGGTTGTAGGCAGCAGCAGGCTCGTAAGCATTCATTCAAACATCACTTTCCTGCATTTGCCAGCAGCTCTTCGCTGTGCTTCAAGCATTGCGCTGTTTATGACTACAAGCCTATCAACTCCCGAGATTAGGCTGGTAATACTATAGTGCCTATAAGAACATCCAATAGTCAAAGTTATATGAAATACAAATGGTATAGAGAGAAATAGTCCTATAATAACTACAACCTGAAATTTCTTACCTGGGAATATTGAAGACTCATGTTAAAAGGAACCACCAGCTTTCATATGTTCTCATGTTCTGAGCAAGAAACTTAAACGACAAATATTGCACTTTTACTTTCTTCTCCAACACTTTGTTTTTGCATTATTTAAACTAAATTGAGCATGTTTATTTATTTGAGACTAAATTGATTTTATTGATGTATTATATTAAGTTAAAATAAGTGTTCATTCAGTATTGTTGTAATTGTCATTATTACATATTTTTTTATATATCAGCCAATTAATCGGTATCGGCTTTTTTTGGTCCTCCAATTATCGGTATCGGCTTTGAAAAATCATAACCGATCGACCTCTAGTTTATACTTGCGTACTATTGTTTGTACAGATGAACGTGGTACCTTCAGGCATTTGAAAATTGCTCCCAAGGATGAACCAGACTTGTGGCGGTCTACAATGGTTTTTCTGAGGTCTTGGCTGATTTCTTTTGATTTCCCCATGATGTCAAGCAAAGAGGCACTGAGTTTGAAGGTCGGCCTTTAAATACAGCCACAGGTGCACCTCCAATTGACTCAAATTATGTCAGAAGCTTCTAAAGCCATGACATCATTTTCTGGAATTTTCCAAGCTGTTTAAAGGCACAGTCAACTTAGTGTATGTAAACTTCTGACCCACTGGAATTGTGATACAGTGTGAAATAATCTGTATGTAAACAATTGTTGGGAAAATGACTTGTGTCATGCACAAAGTAGATGTCCTAACCGACTTGCCAAAACTATAGTTTGTTAACAAGAAATTTGTGGAGTGGTTGAAAAACGAGTTTTAATGACTCCAACCTAAGTGTACGTAAACTTCCGACTTCAACTGTAGCATCGTTATTGTTATTTGGTACTTTTATTAAACTTTTTAGTTGATTTAGTAAATATTTTTCACTAAGATCTACACCTGTTGTATTCGGGCATGTGACAAAAAAAATATTTTGAATTGATGGTCGTATAATGGAAAAGGGAAACTATTCAGATATATGTTTGTCCTACAAGAGGAAATCTTAGCACTTCTCACACATCACATAGGCCTAAACAAAACAGAAAACACAGCAGGAAACAAACAATAGGAACAGTCAGAACGATAACTTTCCTACCATCCCATGCCTGCGCATATGGGGAGTTCTTCATAATAGTGATAGACCCTGGGATGAAAACCATCCCAAAGCGTGGAGTGCGCGCCATTTAATTGTCTAATTTCTATGACCTGATGGGAGATCAAAGCAGTGGTGGAGTGGGTGCTCTGGGCTTGTAATCGTGGCGATCTTTGCGCTGTATAGCGCGTTTGTTCAGTAGGTGAGGGGGATCCAATCAGTTTAGATTCCGTGAAAAAAATGTAATAGTAGGTCTATAGGCTACTCCAGCCTATACACTTTACACACTGCGAAACTTGAAAGAACGCATTGTTCTCAGTCAAGCGAAACGATACAATGTATCACTTGTGCACCAGTGGGCTTTGAAAAGAAAACAACGAGATGTACAACATTGCTTCCAAACGGCACAGATGTCAGATTTTTCTTCTTCTCTATATTAATTGTAATTACAAGTTGCACATCAAATTATTTAGGGTTATATGATTGTCTGCTCTGCCATTCTTCCCCATCACACTAGGGCTGCCAAGAATATAGGTTTGCTATAAGATGTAAACGGGAAGATAATGGACCAAAATTATAAAATGGCTCCTGACTACCAAGAGATGTATATAGTGTGAAGAGCCCTTCTGAAAATACATTTTAAATCGTGTTTGAATTCAACAACAAAAAAATCCAGTGCGGCTTTACTTCCTGGCTATTATGACTCTTCCCTGTATGTTCCTAGCTGCCATGGTGACTACATTTGATTTCAAGCATGAGGGGTATCTGGCTGCTAGATCATTTACTACTGAACAGATTATGGTACAAAGGTATAGTTTTAATGTGTGCTAAAACAATGGCTTATTGATTTTGTTTTTCCATTATGTGTTTTTGGAATTGCCTTTATAATTGTCTGCCACTCTTATTTTCTAGATCTGATTGCAGTAAGATGACAACATCAAGCAGTAAGTATTATACCATTTATATTTCTTTCGCACATGCATGTTGTTGGTGTCTCTTCTGATACAGACAATATTCTGTTCAAACTGACTCTTATTCTGTAATGTCAGTGGAAGGATTTTTCTTCAGTTTCATTGTGATCTTCATGTCTTGGTTCATACCTCCCTAACCCTGTTCCTCTGTGGCTATATTGTCAGGTGAGCTACTGGCCAGTCGGGTCCAGGAGCCCCTGATGATGAGCATGCACCTCCTGGCCAACCCCGGGGACTCGCTCCTGCTGCAGCACACCCTGGACCGCCTCCTCCGCTGGGTATGCCCCAGCCTGTGCCTCTTCCACGTCTCCGAACGGGCCTGCCCCCTCCGCGACTACGCCCGCTCCCGCTTGTGCCCCGTGGCTGGGTACCCCTCCCTGGCTGTGACCGTCTTCCTCCATGAGGCCTACGGCGAGGAGCGCATCCTCCGGGTGCTGGACTTCCTGCAGCGCCCCCCCTGGCAGTACCACCACACGGAGAGCTGCGGTGGGAGGACTGGGGGCGTCCACATTACCTCCTCCACCTCCCCGGCCAATGCCCTGCTCCGGCCCTACCTCCTGCCCAGCCGAGACTTCTACAGCCTGGGCACGGGGATGCCTGTGTGGGGGGTGCGCCCGGTGCACTGCGGCGGGGAGATGCTGCGGGTGACGCTCTACAGCAGCTACGATAACTTTGACGACGCGGTGCGGCTTTATGAGACGGTGCTGCAGAGGCAGGTGGAGGAGCAAAAGACTGGGTTCTGTTGGTTTACGCTCTACACAGAACCAGGGCTGTGTCTGCAGCTGGCTCTCAAACAGCTCTCTCCAGGGGTCAGGGTGGAGGCCTGCAACTCTGCTGTGCTGCAGTTCAGGGTGGAGGAGATGGGTCAGCTCGTGCCCCTGCTGCCCAATCCGTGCACGCCCATCAGCGCCATACGCTGGCAGACCGAAGACCTGGACGGGAACAAGATACTCTTCCAGGTATTTTAATTGACATGACACTATTTCCTATATTGCACTACAGTACTTGTATTCAGACTCCTGTGTGGATCTGTGGTCAGAGATAGTGCCAGTAATATATAGATGGAAATAAGCTACTGTGTATTTTATGATTTGCCTTTTGTCTTACCTTCGCCACACTGCGTCTTCTTGCTGCATTTCTTTCCCTACATTTAAATGATAAGTGCGAAGCCCAGTTGCTTCTCGAGATGGAAATATGTTTGGGTTTAGAGTTGTGGTAAATGTTTAGCTGCTATGTGAAACCTCTGTGGTTTCTGCCTCCTGAGGAGCTATTGGAAGCAATCCTCTATGGCTGTGAACACCAGAGGCTGGTGGGAGGCGCTATGAGGACGGGCTGCAATGGTATCAAACAAATGGAAACAATGTGTTTGACTCTGTTTCATTGATACAATTCCAGCCGATACAATGAGCCCCTCCTATATTTCCCCCCCACCAGCCTCCTCTGGAAACCATGTAACGCTGGATGAAGTTACTCTATGATTATCTATTAGCTACAGTGAGACTACTGGTCTGCATTCAGGCTGATTGTCTTGTAAAACCATCAGGATAAAGAGTAGGCCAGTAGCAAAAGAATGTAAATGCAGTCTGTGTGCAGCACAGAGATGCAGCGAGCTCAAAGTATTGGGACAGTGACACGTTGTTGTTGTTGTTTTGGCTCTGTTCTCCAGCACTTTGGATTTGAAATGATACAATGACCAGGATATTTTCATCCGTATCAGATAAACCGTTTAGAAATGACAGAACTTTTTGAACATGGTTCCCCCATTTTAGGAGACTTATGTGTATTAAATTAGTCAAAAGTGTAGTATTTGGTCCCATATTCAGAGTACGCAATGATTACATCAAGCTTGTGACTTCAAATTTGTTGGATGCATTTGCTCTTGGTTTTTGTTGGGTTTCAGATTATTTTGTGGCCAATAGAGAACTTTACAAAAAGAAGTAACAAAGGAAGTTGCAAGAGGAACATAAACTGGGGATAAACCAAATAAAAGGTTGTGCTCAAACAACCCAGGCCTCTATATCACCTGTCCCCTCCCTGGCCTAGGCATAAATGACAAGGCTTAAATACCCTACCTTGGAACCCTCAATATGGACCATAGCATTAATAACCAATCATCAATTAGCAGGTTCAAATACAGGCATGAAATCACAATAAACTGATTCAGGCAATAATCAATATTAATAATCAAAACAAACAGCAAATGCATCCAACAAGTTTGTGGCGTCACAAGCTTGATGTAATCATTGTGTGCTATGAATATGGGACCAAATACTAAACTTTTGACAACTTTAATACGTAAGTGAATTTGTCCCAATACATTTGGTTCCCTAAAATGGGGGGATGATGTACAAAAAGTGCTATACTTTCAAAAAGGTTCACCCGATATGGATGAAAATACCCTAAAATTAAAGCTGACAGTCTGCACTTTAACCTCATAGGTATTGTATCATTTCAAATCCAAAGTTCTGCAGTACAGAGCCTAAACAACAAAACGTGTCACAGTCCCAATACTTTTGGAGCTCACTGTATATCACTGCACTGGTTTCCCCTAATCTATAAATACACCCACTCCCACACAGAATGATGGCCTTCAGGTGTTCTCGGGTTTTATACAGTATCAAACACTCTCATTTACCTTTCCTTCACCAAATGTTGGCCAATAAATGGAAAACACTCCAAGCCAACGCTGTGTTCAGGAAGGCAAAGCATAAAATGGTTAACATTGAAACATACTTTCCCCATTGCAACCACTGCATAAATGCATATTAACTTTGAGAGGCATGAATCGTCCGAATGGGCTGGATACAAGCTAAGATTGACAACCAATCTTAAAGCTGCAATATATACTTTTTTTGTCCGACCCGACCAAAATGGGAGTTAAAAATCTGTAATTCCCATTGAAAGCAAATCTAAGAAGTGGTAGATCTGTTCTATATGCGCTATTTCTATTCTTCCCATTTTTAAATTTTGTTTTTGCGTCTTTTACTTTCAGTTTTGTACGCCAGCTAAAAATACAACATTTTTGGTTATGGAAAATATATTTCACAGCGGGTATAGATAGTACAATGATTCTCTACACTATACTTGCTTGTTTTGTCACAGAAACTGAAATTAGGCAAACTATTAGAGTTTTAGCAACCAGGAAATGGCGGGGCGATTTCTGCATAATGCATCTTTTAATTGGAACTTAGGTTTGTTATTCCTGTCTCTGTGGGCTCCATAATTGTTGAACCATCCATTCCTTTCACCTCAAGTCTTCCAGAGAAAGTTAAGACTGTCAATCTCTGTCCCCCAGGTGAAAGCCCCAGAGCAGCCTCAGCGACCCCTGACCTGTGCCTTCCCTCTGACCTGCCCCAGCGTCTCGCCCAGAGGGCTATTGAGGAGCGTCGTGTCCGCCCCGCCAGCAGCCCACGCCCTGCAGCCCTGCGGCCAGATGACCCCAGTGACCCGTCCAGGGAACAGGCCGCGCACCGACCCAGGCCTGGATAGGCCTGTTTTACCCGGGGGTCTGCGGTGTGGGGGAGGGGGGGAGAGCATGGGCTCAGACAGCTGCTACAGCACCCCTCCAGGCAGCTCCTGCTACTCATCTCAGCGCAGCAGTCCCGCCACGCTATCCGTTAACCAACCCCACGAATCCTCCCCTCTCTCATGCTCCGCCTCCCCGGCGCGGCCCTCCCTGTCCATCTCCCATCTACTGCTGGAGGAGGAGGAAGAGCCGGAGACCAACGTGGACACGGGTGTCCCCGTGACAACGACCCCGCGCTCTGACACAGACTTCACCATGGCGACCAGCTCGAGGGACACAGGCGTCTCGGTGACGCTGCGTTCCGAGAGACCAGCCGCTGTGGGGGCCTCTGCCCTGGAGAGCCTGGCAAGGGAGCTGAGTGCCTGTCTACCGGAAGCTCTCACACCTCCACCCCACCACAGGACTTGGGTTGTGAGCAGCTCAACCAAAGCTGCCAGTCCTGGGTGCAAGGCAGGGTCACAAGCCTGGGATAGCAGTGTTATCAGCTGGGCATCGCCGGGTCAGAGCCACTCCAGAGGGCCTGTAGGGCCACAGACTCCTGCTAAGCCAGCAGCAAAGGCTCTGTCACCCACACACGGCACAGACCCAATAGATGAGTTCTTCATCTGACTCCTTTGTGCAGTGTAGCAGGCAGGCAATTGTAGGACATTTTGTCACTATCTAACATAATGTAACTTGATGTTCCCTCCAGAGAGAGACTGGGAAGCTCATTGAAACCATGGAGACACAAAGGACCTAAGTTCCTGGTGCTCAGACCGTCATGCCAGTCTAGGTTTGCGTCCAAAATGTCACCCTATCCCCTATGTAGTGCTGGTGGCCTCTAGTCAAAAGTAGTGCGCAATAGGGAATAGAGTGCCCTTTTGGACGCAAACTAGCTAGGCTAGGACGGGTAAAGCCTATAGTAAATGAAACAATGTTACGCCCAGGGATTTCAGATACACAATTATTGTATAACTAACTAGGCTACTATGCATTTTATTACCAGTGGAAGTAGAAATGGATACAAATATGTGCTGCGAGTGAGTAGATACATTTGTGTGGTTGGTTAGTTCATGTGGTTTCTGTGCACTGTGAAAGCTGTGAAATCTGTGTGGTATCGGAGTGGTAGCGTATCTGAGTGAACTAAATCCTTACCCCAAGAACGCCCTGTCTATTCGTTCTGACTCCTGGGTCAGAGGTTACTATTGTACAGTATCATTATCCTATTTTTCTAGAATTAACACATTGTATTTCAACAATGACTGTTGTATCTTCTAATACTATACTAAACCATTGGTTGTATTCAGTAGACCTTGCCAAACCACTGTTGAAAGGACACATTTTGATAAGACATTAAATGCTGATAATTCATTTATTTTCGGGAAACTTTTTCGTAAAGCCGTTTGTTTCAAGGACTGTGGTTAGGCTGCATATTTTTGTAATCTGTGTTTTCAAAGATGGATTGAAGACTAGAATACAACGAAAGACTAGAGAACTAAGAGATACTGCTTGTCTGAGATGGTACTTTGTTAATAATGTATAAAGTGTTGGCTGACATTACCATGGGGCCTTGCAAGGCTGTCTATAACCTAGGGCTAGACAATGTTTACCAAACTGACTGTCTAGAGGCCCATTTTCTTACACCAATTAGCCTAAACTTAGACTAAAAAGCGCTTTCAATGGAGAATCTCCATTGAGAGTGCCTTTTAGTCCAGGACTATGCGTAATCTGTGTCTGGGGAAACCATCCCTTAATAATTTAATGAATTGAGACGTGAGTTGTGAAATAGAATGGTTGTTGTTTAATCATGTTTCTAAAAACAAGTATGAACCAGCATTATGCATCACTAAATTATTATTGACTATTCTGACTAATTTGGGAATATACTGTCATTTGTTTCAGATTGTTTTTAAGACATTATGGTGATGAATGTAACTTCAATACCTTTTGTACTGATGCATTGGGTATCATCTATTGAGCCCTGTTTATACCTGGTGCTAACATCTGTACGGATCTTGTCCACATTCTGATTGTGCCGACATTTGTAGACAGGTATAGACTATTAAAATAACTGATTGTGATCAGATCTTCCTGACCACCTTCGGAGGTAGTCGGGGACAAATTGATTGGTTGGATAAAAGCACAGTGGGCAGAGTTTGGTAATGAGGATGTTAGTGCTGGTCCGGGTGGGCGGTGTTTGCAGTGGGTGAAAAGTGACTGCATCTGTTTTGAAACCGGGCTGTCCCACCAGTCATGATGGGCCGGGTGCCCCATTCAAAGCCGATGTTGAAGTTGGCTCAGAACAAAGTGATGTAGGCTTATGTCAAGCACGTGGAGTAATGACTTAGGGCTGGATTCAAACTGTATCGCAGAAGTATTGCGGAATATCCAGGTTATAGCTCAATTTAAAGGGGATATTCCTGCGTTCGCGGAGACTGCATTCACGGTAAATGCTGCATCTTTTCGGCTCAATCGGAACTTGCCTTTACATTTTAACGCTGATCTTACAGATTTAATCCACCCCTTTGGAGTTTTTACATGCGTTAGTGTTGTTCGCTCTTGTTAAATCCCAATGCAACTTTATAATCTACTGATATAGGAAATTACTAACTCACTGACCTTTTTTCCAAAAATAAAGCGTTATGATGCCCTCCCCCTTACTGGCACAGAAGGTCACAGGTTCTAATCTTGCCGATGCCCTTTCTCAAAAAAGTGAATTACACATTCAGTTGGCTTTGTTGAATATCTTAAATATACAAGTGCAATACCAAAGCATAAAAATTCTTAAGAAATCTTTAAGAAGACACAGCATAAACGTACAGTGCATTTGGAAAGTGTTCAGACCCCTTGACTTTTTCCACATTTTGTTACGTTATTATTCTAAAATGGATTAAATTGTTTTCCCTCATCAATCTACACACCCCCCATAATGACGAAGCCTTCCAGAAGGACAACCATCTCTGCAGCACTCTACCAATTAGGCCTTTATGGTAGAGTGGCCAGACGGAAGTCACTCCTCAGTAAAAGCCACATGACAGTTTGCCAAAAGAAACTTAAAGGACTGATGAAACCAAGATTGAGCTCTGGCCTGAATGCCAAGAGCGTCTGGAGAACACCTGGCACCATCCCTACGGTGAAGCATGGGGATGTTTTTCAGCGGCAGTGACTGGGAGACTAGTCAGGATCAAGGGAAAGATGAACGGAGCAAGTTACAGAGAGATCCTTGATGATGAAAATCTGCTCCAGAGTGCTCAGGACCTCAAACATGGGGTTCACCTTCCAACAGAACAATGACCTTAAGCACACAGCCAAGACAACGCAGGAGTGGCTTCAGGACAAGTCTTTGAATGTCCTTGAGTGGCCCAGCCATTGCCCGAACTTGAACCTGATCTAACATCTCTGGAGAGACATGAAAATAGCTGTGCAGCGACGCTGTCCATCCAACCTGACTGAGCTTTAGAGGATCTGCAGAGAAGAATGGGAGGAACTCCCCAAATACAGGTGTGCCAAGCTTGTAGCCTCATAACGAAGAAGATTTGAGGCTGCCAAAGGTGCTTCAGCAAAGTAATGAGTAAAAGGTCTGAATACTTAGGTAAATGTGATATTTCAGTTTTTATACATTTGCAAGCATTTCTTTACCTGTTTTTGCTCTGTCATTATGGGGTATTGTGTGTAGATTGATGAGGAAAAAAACGATTTCATAAATTTTAAGATAAGGCTAAAACGTAGCAAAATGTGAAAAAAAAGTCATGGGGTCTGAATACTTTCCGAATGCACCGTATATGATATTGAAAAGCATTTTCCATGGAGTTGTTGATTTACCACTGCAGGTATTTGTCACTAGAGCCGGGATTAAATCAGAGGCACGTTGTAGAGCGTTTGTCTGTAAAGATAATTTCCTATTGAGCCAATATCTGCAGCATTTGCCATGAATGCGATCTTCACGAATGTTGGAACATTGCCTTTAAAATATGAATTGTCGACAGTGCTCTTCAACGTGCCTGGCCCGGCCCAGGTGTAACGAGCTCAACAATGTTCATGACTAGTGTCCGTTTTATTGTTTCATGAGTCTTACCAAAGGAAGTCCAGTTCAATGGCACTGATGACAGTGAGTTTTAGGCCAATGACCCCGGCCGGCTCCAGCCACGTCTTCCATATTTAGATTGCACAGACATTATGGCCTTTTATATGTTTTGGTAGCCTGGGTACCAGTCTGTTTCGCCATCATTCCACTCCTTGTCATTCAAAACTGTTTGGCATATGATATGGAGTACAAGGACTGGAATATTAGCAGAAACAGATTTGTACCCAAGCTAATGTTTCAGCCTTTTGGCTCATCAACTTTGATGTGAGGGCTGTAGCTCCCACTGTTTGTCACAGGATGTTGTTGTCCTGGTGAGTCCTGTTCCTGCAGCCTATCCATTCCAGGTCCTGAGCTCACTGGCCCTCTCTGGTCATGCGCACCTTCACCGGGTCAAACCTCTTGTACTGCTGCTCCCTGAAGAGATAGAGGTGCCAGTCAGCCAGTAAGGGTCAGACCTCAGCGTGTGCAGGTTGAGCATGGAGTAGCAGGAGCCCTTAAAGAGGACCATTTGTCCCAGGGGGACATAGTAGAAGGCAGAGTCTGAGTGGTGGGGGAAGCCAGGATCCAGGGCACGGCCGAGTAACACCGTACGCTTACCTCGAGAGGGACGGGTAGGGAGCGAGACAATTCCGCACAATCAACAACACTACTTACTCACTGAGGTACTTTAGCCTGTTTGTGCTTTAGCAAGGTCCTCTGCTGTGTTTAATTCATTGTCATGCAGCCATAGTCAGGGGAGTTGGCTAAAGACATTGATCATGTGAAGTGGCCTGGTCCCAGATCTTTCACTGACTAAAGTGAATTTAAGGAGATAACTTTACCTTTGAAGAAGTATCACTTGCTGTCCAGCGGGGAGAAGGCCTCTGCCTCGATGGCCAGTGGGAGGTGAGGGCAGCACTGCTGGAGAAGGAGAGGCACGCTCACGTTCCCCTGAGCCGACACCATCCAGTACGCACTGCCCCGGGACATCAACACTGTGTCGTTCTGGTCTGAACACACGAAGAAAGACTAGATAAGAATACATGACAATGTTACATTTAAGCAATAAGGCACGAGGGGGTGTGGTATATGGCTAGTATACCACGGCTAAGGGCTGTTCTTTGCGGAGTGCCTGGATACAGCCCTTAGCCGTGGTCTATTGGCCATCTACCAAAAACCCCCGTGGTGCCTTATGCTATTATAAACTGGTTACCAATGTAATTAGAGCAGTAAAAATGAATATTTTGTCATATGCACGGGATACGGTCTGATGTACCACGGGTGTCAGCCAATCAGAATTCAGGGCTCAAGCCACCCAGATTATAATATCCAAATGAATAACTTATTCATGTTTGGGGGGGATTTCAAATGAGTGTGAGTACAATCGTGCCCTATCCATAGTGATGGCAGTAGAGGGTCGGTCATTTCAGGATGTCCCTCGGGCACCTCAGCCAGCTCCCACTCCTGCAGAGCTGAGCTGAATGCCTGGCCTGGTAACCTCACAGGCTGACCTCCCCAGAGGCTTTCCTGGGGAGAACAGAGATGGGGAGACCATCAGTAGCCTTGTCAGTAGACAACTAATCTGACCAACGGAGGGGTTGGAATGACAACAGTAGACAGAAGGAGGGGCTGGGTGGGGACATTTTGGCTGATTGGGGGAATGGGAGGTTGGTGGTTGAGGCCCACTTCTTTTTTAGTTTTTTCCTGTACATACTGAATGTATTATTACTTAAACTCTGTAATATGAGCAATAATTTGTAGTTATGTACCTTTTTTAAAGTTTTATTTTATTCTTCTGAGTGGCAGCCCACAGGTACAAAAATAATATATATTTGTGACATAATGAATGGAAAATGTGATATGAAATAACTTTAAATATTGTCCATGTTATCCCCCAACCCCCCAAAAAAGTGTTTGCTGAAGCGCATACAGATCCGGGATAGTCAGGATAAGAGAATGAGACCATATGGAATGGGAGCATTTTAAGTAATGGGGTGATAAGCGATAGGTACTATGATGTTGATGTATGAGCGTTCCATTGCATCTTCCAAGAGAATGTTTTGTCGGTCATCTAAACTAAAGTCTTACAAGTGTTACTTTCACAATCTAAACTCAGCAAAAAAAGAAACGTCCCTTTTTCAGGACCCTGTCTTTCAAAGATTATTTGTAAAAATCCAAATAACTTCACAGATCTTCATTGTAAAGGGTTTAAACACTGTTTCCCATGCTTGTTCAATGAACCATAAACAATTAATGAACATGCACCTGTGGAGCGGTCGTTAAGACACTAACAGCTTACAGACGGTAGGCAATTAAGGTCACAGTTAATAAAACTTAGGACACTAAAGAGGCCTTTCTACTGACTCTGAAAAACACCAAAAGAAAGATGCCCAGGGTCCCTGCTTATCTGCGTGAACATGCCTTAGGCATGCTGCAAGGAGGCATGAGGGCTGCAGATGTGGCCAGGGCAATAAATTGCAATGTCCGTACAACGCTACAGACAACGCTACAGGGAGACAGGACGGACAGCTGATCGTCCTCGCAGTGGCAGACCACGTGTAACACCTGCACAGGATCGGTACATCCGAACATCACGCCTGCGGGACAGGTACAGGATGGCAACAACAACTTCCCAAGTTACACCAGGAATGCACAATCACTCCATCAGTGCTCAGACTGTCCGTAATAGGCTGAGAGAGGCTGGACTAAGGGCTTGTAGGCCTGTTGTAAGGCAGGTCCTCACCAGACATCACCGGCAACAACGTCACCTATGGGCACAAACCCACCGTCGCTGGACCAGACAGGACTGGCAAAAACTGCTCTTCACTGACGAGTCGCAGTTTTGTCTCACCAGGGGTGATGGTCAGATTTGCGTTTATCATCAAAGGAATGAGCATTACACTGAGGCCTGTACTTTGGAGCGGGATCGATTTCGAGGTGGAGGGTCCGTCATGGTCTGGGGTGGTGTCTCACAGCATCATCGGACTGAGCTTGTTGTCATTGCAGGCAATCTCAACACTGTGCGTTACAGGGAAGACATCCTCCTCCCTCATGTGGTACACTTCCTGCAGGCTCATCCTGACATGACCCTCCAGCATGACAATGCCACCAGCCATACTGCTCGTTCTATGCGTGATTTCCTGCAAGACAGGAATGTCAGTGTTCTGCCATGGCCAGCGAAGAGCCCGGATCTCAATCCCATTGAGCACGTCTGGGACCTGTTGGATCGGAGGGTGAGGGCTAGGGCCATTCCCCCCAGAAATGTCCAGGAACTTGCAGGCGCCTTGGTGGAAGATTGGGGTAACATCTCACAGCAAGAACTGGCAAATCTGGTGCAGTCCATGAGGAGGAGATGCACTGCCGTACTTAAATGCAGCTGGTGGCCACACCAGATACTGACTGTTACTTTTGATTTTGACCCCCCCTTTGTTCAGGGACACATTATTCCATTTCTGTTAGTCAAATGTCTGTGGAACTTGTTCTGTTTATGTCACAGTTATTGAATCTTGTTGTGTAAATAGTTGTGTGAACATATGTTAAGTTTGCTGAAAATAAACACAGTTGACAGTGAGAGGACGTTTCTTTTTTGGCTGAGTTTATATCAGGTTAATGGCCACTGATTATAATGAACTACCTTGTGAATATAAATTAATGTTAGGCCAAATATTGGCTTACAGATTAATTTACTTCTCCTATGGGACAAATGTTGGTTGATACTTGATAGATGAAGTCTTCTATGTAATGTTTTCCCTTAAAAAAATATGAAAAATCCAAACCAGTTGCTGTGTACTGGACAAAGGGTTGCAAAGTTACTGGAATCTTCAGGAATTTTGGTAATTAACAGAAAATCTATGGCAATCTATCATAACTTTGGTAATGTACAGTGCCTTCGGAAAGGCCCCTTGACTTTTTCCAAATGTTGTTACGTTACAGCCTTACTCTAAAATGGATTAAATAAAACATTTCCACAGCAATCTACACACAATACCCCATAATCACAAAGCGAAAACAGGTTTTTAGACATTTTTGCAAATGTATTAAAAATAAAAAACATACCTTATTTACATAAGTATTCAGACACTTTGCTACGAGACTCGAAATTGAGCTCTGGTGCATCATGTTTCCATTGATCATCCTTGAGATGTTTCTACAACTTCATTGGTGTCCACCTGTGGTCAATTAAATTGATTGGAAAGGCACACAACAGTCTATAAAAGGTCCCACAGTTGTCAGTGCATGTCAGAACAAAAACCAAGCCCTGCAGTCGAAGGAATTGTCCGTAGAGCTCCGAGGCAGGATTGTGTCAAAGCAAAGATCTTGGGAAGGGTACCAAAAAATGTCTGCAGCATTGAAGGTCCCCAAGAACACAGAACTACCAAGACTCTTCCTAGAGCTGGCTGCCCGGCCAAACTGAGCAATTGGGGGAGAAGGGCCTTGGTCAGGGAGGTGACCAAGAACCCGATGGTCACTCTGACAGCGCTTTAGAGTTCCTTTGTGGAGATGGGAGAACCTTCCAGAAGGACAACCATCTGTGTAGCACTCTACCAATCAGACATTTATGGTAGAGTGGCCAGACAGAAGCCACTCCTCAGTAAGAGCCATATGACAGCCCGCTTGGAGTTTGCCAAAAGGTACCTAAAGACTGTCAGACCATGAGAAACAAAAAGGACTGATGAAACCAAGATTGAACTCTTTGGCCTGAATGCCAAGCATCACGTCTGGAGGAAACCTGGCACCATCCTTACGGTGAAGCATGGTGGAGGCTGTATCATGCTGGGGGGATGTTTGTCAGCGGCCGGGACTGGGAGACTAGTCAGGATCGAGGCAAACATGAACAGAGCAAAGCACAGAGATTCTTTTTTTTATAACCCTTTTTGTGGTATCCAGTTGGTAGTTAGTCTTGTCTCATCGCTGCAACTCCCATACGGACTCAGGAGAGGCAAAGGTCGAGAGCCGTGTATCCTCCGAAACACAACACAGCCAAGCCGCACTGCTTCTCGACACAACACCCACTTAACTCGGAAGCCAGCCACACCAATGTGTCGGAGGAAACACCTTACACCTGGCGACCGTGTCAGCGTGCATTGCGCCCGGCCTGCCACAGGAGTCGCTAGAGCGCGATGGGACAAGAACATCCCTGCCGGCCAAACCCTCCCCTAATCCGGACAACGCTGGGCAAATTGCGCACTGCCCCATGGGTCTCCCGGTCGCACCCAGCTGCGACAGAGCCTGGACTCAAACCAGGATCTCTAGTGGCACAGCTAGCACTGCAATGCAGTGCCTTAGACCACTGCACCCCTGTACAGAGAGATCCTTGATGAAAACCTGCTCCAGACCGCTCAGTACCTCAGACTGGGGCGAAGGTTCACCTTCCAACAGGACAACGACCCTAAGCACACAACCAAGACAGCGCAGGAGTGGCTTCGGTACAAGTCTCTGAATGTCCTTGAGTGGCCCAGCCAGAGCCTGGACTTGAACCTGATCTAACATCTCTGGAGAGACCTGAAAATAGCTGTGAAGAAACGCTCCCCATCCAACCTGACAGAGTTTTATAAGATCTGCAGAGAAGAATCTGAGAAACTCCCCAAATACAGATGTGTCAAGCTTGTAGCGTCATAACCAAGAACTCGAGGCTGTAGTCACTGCCAAAGGGGCTTCAACAAAGTACTAAAGGGTCTGAATATTTATGCAAATGTGATATTTCAGTTTTTTTAAATATAAATTAGCAAGAATTTCTAAACCTGTTTTTGCTTTGTCATTATGGGGTATTGTGTGTAGATTGATGTGAGGGTAAAAAACGATTTAATAAATTGTAGAGTAAGGCTGTAACATAACAAAATGTAGAAAAAGTCAAGGGGTCTGAATAGTTTCTGAAGGCACTGTATACTTGAATAACAAAACAAAAATGTATTCATATATAGTATTAATTTGTTATGTGTCTATGAGTTTCTAGTAGATAGACGATATGGTTCAAGAGAAAATTAGCGTAATTAATGAAAAAAAGCATCTAATCAGCAATGGTATTATTTTCAATTACCTCTGCAACTTGTCCAATTATTGACTTTTTTCACAACTGCCATTAGTTTGACACCAAAACATTGACAACAAATACATATTAACATAGTAAAATAAATAAGTGTGCAAAACATTTTTTTAATTATACAGTATTTCATGCTGAAACCCTCATATTAAACACCAATGGTATTCACTAAGTTGATGGTTGATATTTAGGATAATGTTTTACAGCTTTGCATTCTATTTTTTAATAATCTTATTGAATTGTTTCATATATTTTACATGTGATAAGACCAGAGAGGGCCTAAGATAATTAGACACCTAAAGGGCCGCTAGTCTTATGATCGATTACATAAAATCTTTGAAAGATACCAAAATTCTGGCTGTTTACTGGTAAATGTTGAGAATGTCATTTTCTTTGAAAGGAATGAAGAAAGACACATGTGGGTACTGCAAAAGGATGTAAAACGAAACACAAAGCAGCATCCTATGATAAGGCTCTGGACATCACACACACTTTGTTTGCAACAGGCTGAGCAAACATTTGTCTTCGCAGTGGATGATATCAGCATCACCAAGGAGAGGAGGAAAAGCTGACAAAAAATGGCACCTGGCAGGAAGAATATAACAGAGATTATTTGGTGAGATCGATGCTACTGTGTCTAATCTAAACATACTGTATACTTGGGTCAGTCTCTACACAAATAATTCAAAACATATAACAAGTGCTAGATTACAGACTCGTTTAGCCAAGTCAACTGCAAAATCTCATTCACTGTGACATGACATTATCACTAAGATCAAGCTTCCATCCCAAATGGCTCCCTGAATAGTGCACTACTTTTAACCAGAGCCCTATGCCAGTCCCTATGGGCCCTGGTCAAAAGTAATGCACTACATAGGGAATAGGGTACCATTTGTGATGCACCCTAAGACAAAATAAGGTTTCTAAAGCAGTTTCCTCGGCCGTACACCCAGACCAGAATAATAGAAATATGTAGGAAGGTTGGAGGTCAGATACCATATAGTGGTGCTGTGAAGGTATTCAGGTCAGACAGACATCTGGTTTCCATCCTCACACAGTGCCAGCACACACGTATTCTGTCCGCAGGCCACTGCATACCTTAATATATTGTGTCTAATGTTTTCATCCCATTGTTCTGTATGAGGAACCCAATACCACAATTAGCAGTGATAATGCTTAGAGACTTGATATAATGGGGAGAATATCTGTATCAATATATGAAATATGCTAAATGTTTTGAACTAAAAATATAATATAATAAACTGTATGTCTTTGAATCTCAATGAAAAAACAATAGTACGGCCTCCCGAGTGGCGCAGTGTTCTAAGGCACTGCATCGCTGTCAGTGGAGGCTCCTCAGAGGAGGAAGGGGAGGACCATCCTCTGTGAAATTTCATAAAAATAAAAATAGTAAAACACTAAAAAAGTTTTCATTTTTAGATAAAACTATACTAAATATATTCACATGTCACCAAATAATTGATTGAAACACACTATTTTGCAATGAATGTCTATAGTAACTTCAACAGCACTCAATGGGTCAGCACCATGGTGTGGCCTGAGGACAGCTCTGGATCCATTGACTTCAATAGAAAACCTAGGAGGTAATTATGACCACTTCCGGAGGACGTCTTCCAACCAATCAAAGCCTTTTTCAGTATGAACTGACATGTTGCCAATCCAATCATACGATTGGGATCAGAGAACGAACCTAGTGCGTTGTTTTGGGGTTGTGCTGCAGAGCATTATGAGCAGTGTTGCCAACTTAGCGACTTTGTCGCTATATTTAGCGAGTATTCAGACCCTCAAAAAAGCGACTAGCGACAAATCTAGCGACAAATCTAGCGACTTTTTCTGGTGTTATTGGAGACTCTGACGTGAAAGCACGTATCGTTCTTACTCTTCTCAACGAGCAGCGGGTGCTGCCATGGGCCCCACCCCCGTCCCAAAGCACTCACAGGTGCCCAGTCCTCTCGCAGCAGTAGCTGCAGTCAGAGCAGGAGATGTCCACCCTTCCGCGTCCAGACTGCATATGAATCGCGCGTGAGGGAAGCCACCGCTGGCTGATCCCGCCCTGGTTTACGTTTTTAATTTTTTATCTATTAACCTGAATTTGGGCCAGACTGGTTACCATAATTTTCTCACATTGCCGTTGAAAGTTTTTTTTCTATTGTCTCTTTTTGGTGCATTTAGATTGTATACAAAAAAAATGTAAAAAATGTTACGGTTAAAAATGTTTATGTTTTACTGTGACTTGTTGTAGGCTCCTAAGTGGACCATGAGGTTAAAAACAAAAACTAATTAATTAATTAATTTAATTTAATTAATTTAATGAATTAATTTTAAAAAAAAATTTTGTTTAGTTTAATTAATTTTTTTTTGTTTTTAACCTCATGGTGTCTCTTTTGGGTCACTTTTGCCGGTCTCAAGCCCGCATAAAGGAGGAGGGTTGGAATTGTGACATTAAAAAAAACAAGAATCGACAGAAGAAATTTAATTTGTAGTTCTAAACATATTTAGGGTGTTTTTTACTCACATTTTCTCTCTCCTAGTGTCCATCACAATTACATTCGCATGGCCAATTATGCAGATTAGGTGATGACGTCATTTAGCGACTTTTAGGACAGCTATTAGCTACTTTCTTGGCAACACTGTTATGAGGGGTTCTATGAGAAGCTTCATTGGATAGATATTGAAACGTGATGGTTTAGCATGTTTTTGATATTGTTCCATTCAAATTAGTTTCTTCAAATTACAGGAGACGGGGGAGGTTGATTATACATTGTTTTCTTGGTTTTATAACTAATATTTTTGTGGGGAGGGTTTGGTCGGCAGGGTTGTGTTTCGGAGGACGCACGGCTCTAGACCTTCGCCTTTCCAGAGTCCGTACGGGATTTGCAGCGATGGGACAAGACCAACTACCAATTTGATACCACAAAATTGTGGAGAAAAAGGGGTTAACATTTTTTTTAAATAAATGTTAAAAGATATCTTCTCACAGATATGAAAGGGCTATATGTTTCGAAAACCTTTTCGCAAGCAGTGATTATTTACGTTTATAAACTTTAAAACACAGAGTCGGAATTGTAGTTCACATGGAGCCAGCAGTGGGCGAAGCTTACTGCTGGAAACCCTATGAAGAGAAGGGTTATCGAGAGCTAATGTAGGGGATCATTGAGGATTCAGTGGACGCACAGCCATCAACTATCACTTTTATTATTCAAATTAGTTTCCTCAAATTACAGGAGACGGAGGAGGTTAATTATACATTGTTTCTTGGTTTTATAACTTTATGTTTGTGTCCAGATACGGCAATTTATTTCGCCGCCAACGCTACCTCAAATTGCTTTTATTTTTTGTTGAACCCCTTTCATTCTCTGGGGTACACGGAAAAAGTGCGAATTAAAACCGAGGTCGACTGCCTGAGATCAGTTTGATGAAGAAAGATGAAAAGGTGATGGCGTTCAATACCAATTTCTATCAAAAGTATAGCTGGTTAACAGGGAGCCTTTCATCAATCCGCCTGTATTGCTGGCCTTGCCTGCTTTTTGGAAAGTCTGAGCCTTGGGCGAAAGAGGGGTACAGTGCCCAGAAGAACATTGATCGTTCAGCTAAACGACAAAACAAAAGCAGGGAGCGTAACGTTATAAGATTCAAACTTCTGGGAAAAACCCGCATCTATCATGACGACGGTCTGCGTATTCAAAATGCGCAACACAATGAGAAAGTAAGAAGAAACAGGGATATTCTCAAGCGGTTTATCAACAGCACTGCGTTTTTGGGCATGCAAAAAGTGGAGGGCACAACGAGAGGGAATGTTCCGCTGTCTAACAAGTGCAACCACAAGGAGCTTGTAGCGGTAATTGCACGTTTCGATGCTTTACTTGCTGAACATATGGAACTTTCAGTCTTTTCTGGGATCATTCAGAATGGTTTGATAGCTTCCATCGCATCATCCATTAAAAGTTACATTAAAGAGAGAGGTTGACGCAGCGCGCTCAAGTAGGCTTTCCATTTTCCTCCGGTATTTATTTAGCAAAGACGATAGATAAAACATAATCACTCGGGGCAGACACAAGCAAAAACGAATTAACTAAATGTTGCAGCAGCCTAGGCCACACCTAAACATTCGTGATTTGACTTGCTGTATGGGATGAAAACGAGACCATTTTTGTCAGTCTACAGTCTGACCAACTGTAAACTACTAATAAGAGCAGCGGCATACAGCCTACTATGCGCTGTCCATTTGGTCAGGGTAATTCATTGGTAGCGTTATGTATTTATAGTCCATTTGTGTGTCAGGAGAAAATGTGAATGTGATCAAATTTGGTTTATATTCAGAATTGGGCTGGCTAGACTGCCTATACGTTTTCAATCCAAAATTATTAACTGGAATGAATCAATCATCATAATAGTGATGACAGATGTAAGTACATTTTTATAAGGCCTGCAGTTGCATAGGCCTGCATGATGCATAAAGCAAGGTGAGTTCTATTTTCTCTATCATTTGTTGTCTCTGTGTCTGGGTAGAGGAAATCCCCCACCTAATCAAGTCTAAATAAATATAATTACTATGAAGAAGTATAAGATTGCTGACCCCCCCCCCCCCCCCCAGGAGAGTTTTTCCCTCATAATTTTTAAACTATGTGACCTGATTAGGGACCATATGGGGGTCAGAGTTTTCCTGGTTAGGTTAACAGATAAGGAGAAACTCCAGGCCCCAGGGGGTAAAAATTTCCCCCCAACTGGTTTCCACCAGCCTGCTAGCCGTTGTCAGTTATCGTCAGGTATGTGGATGATCAGGGCTTTATTCAGGAACGTTTCTTGGGCGAGATGCGCAGTCTTTGTTTAACTTCATGGACAAACTTGTTCAAACTTACATCGGCGCAGCTGTAATGGAATGTATCTGCTATTTGTATTTCCATCTAAGTCCCCTCCTGTTCCCTGATTTAAGAAGTGAACACTCCTCTCCACTACGATTGTCAACTCTCTCCTGACATGAACTGAAGCCACGTCTCATGTTCCCGCTCATCCACTGTTACATTTAATGTTTCCTCTCCAAACACTGTGAGTATCCCTATCAATTTTCTCTCATTACTCTATGTAGAGTCAATCACATACACAAACACAATAAAATTATTACACATCAATAATCTTACTCCTTGCTTGGACTAACTCATTCTTCGCTCTTTTGTCTAACTGTGTAGTGTGTTGTGTTATTGTTTTTTGTCCTCACAGTCAAATTCTGTCCTGCACTGAAGTCAAGCCTCCACTGGTCTCTGCCCTTGAATGTCTGCATTGGACATCACTTGGCCTTCATGGAGCAGCCATGTACCACCACCCTCTCAATATATCAGTAGTCAAATGCAGGCTATACCACGCCAGAGTTCTATCCAAATATAAAGATGGCAAGCTTAGTTCGGCAACTTTTGATCTCCTTACATGAGATTTTAACTAGTCAGACATTATTATGAGGTACATATAATGTAACCTACCTTTGTGATGTCATATGGGAGAAAAATACAGTTTAACTTTCTTCAGCTGTTTAATTTTCCCATTGAGACCAAGGTGTCTTCTGCAAGGGAGCCCTGCATCTTATAATTAAACAACAAATTACACATAGAAAATACACCAGAAAATAAAAATACAGAGATTACAAAAAAGAAAAGAAAACACACATGAAAAACAATCACATTCCTCAGCAAAAAGGTCCTCAATCAGCACTCTGAACTGCCCGAAAGGCACCCATGCATCCATTTGTAGGGAACTCTGAAGAAACTAAAAGCTGTTTTTCCTAATTCTGTAGCAACAGGGAATTTCCAGTTATCTATCCCTGTGATGGGTATGGTAACTCGTACATATATGGGTAAGTAAAGATGTCAGGTAATGTGGGAGTTTTTGCAAAAGGGCTTTAAAAATGAATAAAATGCAGTGTTTCGACATACATGAGGTCAAAGAGGACCATCCTACTTTCTGATAGAGCAAGCAGTGATGAGTGCAAAACCTCTCACCCCTGATAGAACAAAGCGCACTATGGTGAACTGCATCTAACGGCTTTAATGAAGTGACAGCTGCATTCATGTAGATCAGTGGTTCCCAAACGTTTTATAGTCCCGTAGCCATTCAAACATTCAACCTCCAGCTGCGTACCCCCTCTAGCACTCTCAAATGTTTTTTGCCATCATTGTAAGCCTGCCACACACACACTATACAATACATTTATTAAACATAAGAATTAGTTTGAGTTTTTGTCACAACCTGGCTCGTGGGAAGTGACTAAGAGCTCTTATAGGACCAGGGCACAAATAATACTATAATAATAATAAATAATTTTGCTTTTTATTTAGCCATCTTACATATAAAACCTTATTTGTTCATCAAAAATTGTGAATAACTCACCACAGGTTAATGAGAAGGGTGTGTTTGAAAGGATGCACATAACTCTGTAATGTTGGGTTTTATTGGAGAGAGTCGCAGTCATATAATTTTCCACACACAGTCTGTGCCTGTATTTAGTTTTCATGCTAGTGAGGGCCGAGAATCCACTTTCACATAGGTACGTGGTTGCAAAGGGCATCAGTGTCTTAACAGCACGATTTGCCGAGGCAGGCAACTCTGAGCACAGCCCTATCCAGAAATCTGGCGGAGGCTTCTGATTAAATTACATTTTCAGAGAACCGCTTGCTGCAATTTCGATGAGACTCTCTTGTTCAGATATGGGTAAGTGGACTGGAGGCAGGACATTGAAAGGGATAACGAATCCAGTTGTTTGTGTCGTCTGTTTCGGGAAGGTACTTGCGTAATTGTGCACCCAGCTCACTCAGGTGCTTCGCTATATCCCATTTGACATTGTCCGTAAGCTTGAGTTCATTTGCACACAAAAAAATCATACAGTGATGGAAAGACCTGTGTGTTGTCCTTGTTAATGCAGACAGAGAAGAGCTCCAACTTCTTAATTGTGGCCTCAACTTTGTCCTGTACATTGAATATAGTTGCTGAGAGTCGCTGTAATCCTAGATTCAGATCATTCAGGTGAGAAAAAACATCACCCAGATAGACCAGTCGTGTGAGAAACTCGTCATCATGCAAGCGGTCAGACAAGTGAAAATTATGGTCAGTAAAGAAAACTTTAAGCTTGTCTCTCAATGCAAAAAAACGTGTCAATACTTTGCTCCTTGATAAACAGCGCACTTCTGTATGTTGTAAAAGCGTTACATGGTCGCTGCCCATATTATTGCATAGTGCAGGAAATACACGAGAGTTCAGGGGCCTTGCTTTAAAAAAGTTAACTATTTTCACTGTAGTGTCCAAAACGTCTTTCAAGCTGTCAGGCATTCCTTTGGCAGCAAGAGCCTCTCGGTGGATGCTGCAGTGTACCCAAGTGGCGTCGGGAGCAACTGCTTGCATGCGCGTTCCCACTCCACTATGTCTCCCTGTCATGGCTTTTGTGCCATCAGTACATATACAAACACATCTTGACCACCAAAGTCCATTTGATGTCACAAAGCTGTCCAGTACTTTAAAAATATCCTCTCCTGGTTTCCAGAAGATGATGTCCTCCTTAAAAGTCCCCCCATAAATGTAACGGACATATACCAGCTGTAACGCATAGAGTTCACTGGCTTGTATGCGAAGCAGTAATTGTTTCAAAACATCTCCTGCCATGTCACTGATGCTTCGTGTTGTTTGACGAAGGCATTTTGACCTTTTCCCCCAGCATTGTCCAACCCATATCCGCGGCAGCAAGAAGAATTAAGTCCTCCACAATAGTATGGGGCTTGCCTGTCCTAGCCACTCGGTAGCTCACCATATAAGACACTTCTAGCCCCTTCTTATTAATGGTATCTGTTGCTTTTATACATGTCTTACTATTTGAAAGTCGTCTTAGAAAATTGGACTGTTTCGTTTCTAAATGTCTGCGCAAGAGTGAAGGTTTCCCGCGATAGAGTAACGGTTAATGTGTTTGGATGTTAATTATTTGACTAGACTATCTGTATTTCTCACATCCTGACCCTAGTAAGATGTCATTTTCTATAGTAGGGCAGGGCGTGACAGGGGGTGTTTTTGGTCTATCTATGTTTTCTATGTTTAGGTTCTAGTTTGTCTATTTCTATGTTGGGATTGTTTGGGGTTGATCTCTAATTGGAGGCAGCTGATCCTCATTGCCTCTGATTAGAAATCATATTTAAGTAGGGGTTTTTCTCATTGTGGTTTGTGGGTTATTGTCTTTTGAGTAGTGTGTTGTCCTCTCTGCGTCACGGTTTGTTGTTTTCCTATTTTCAAGTTATTAGTGTATTGGATTCAGTGTCACTTTGAATAAATATGTGGAACTATGAAAACGCTGCATCTTGGTCCGCTCCTTCGAACAGCCGTGACAGTATTTGACATTGTTGTTATTTCGCTGAACACTAGATGGTTTCATTTTATTTTTTGGCAGTGAAACGAGGCTACTCAGACGAGAAAAAACAACATCATTCAGTCGACGTTCCTTCATGTCCTAGAATATGGCGACATCATCTACATCGGATATTCCCCGCCGGGGTTCGCCAAATAAAAATGTGATTCACATTTTAAAGCAGTCCATTTAGATTTTCCAACGGGGCAATACATTTCAGTGAACTGCATTCTACTATTGAGAGGCTTAACCTAGTGCCTTCAGAAAGTATTTACTTGACTTTTTCCACATTTTGTTGTGTTACAGCCTGAATTTAAAATTGATTAAATTGAGATTGTGTCACTGATCTACACATGTCAAAGTGGAATTTTGTTTGTAATAAAAAATGAGAAGTTGAAATGTCTTGAGTCAATAAGTATTCAACACCTTTGTTATGGTAAGCCTAAATAAGTTCAGGAGTAAAATGTGCTTAACAAATCACATAAGTTGCATGGACTTAATTTGTGTTCGATAATAGTGGTTAACATAATTTTTGAATGACTACCCCATCTCTGTACCCCACACATACAATTATCTGTAAGGTCTCACAATCGAGCAGTGAATTTTAAGCACAGATTAAACCACAAAGACATGAAAACCCCACAACCATGGGTAAATGAGGAGACTCCAGGAGCAGAAACGGCATAGACTCACTGTGGTTTTCTGACACTCGCAGGTTGATAGGAACCGTATTGTGGGTGACTCTGCCGATAGAGCGCCCATCCAGCACTCTGACGTCTATCCGGGTGGAAAGGGGTTGAGTCGAGATACCCGGCTCCGACACCAGGGTAGTGTCCATAAAGCTCTCGTCGGCCCCAGAGTCAATGAGTAAAAGACTCAAAACACTTTGTAAAGGCTGGTGACATCTAGTGGAAGCAATAGGAAGTGCCAAAACATTAATCAACCCCTGTGTGTTTCAATGGCATAGGCTTAAAGGTAATTCAACACATCAGGTATCCACTTCCTGTCAGAAAATGTCTCAGGGTTTTGCCTGCCAAATGAGTTCTGTTATACTCACAGACACCATTCAAACAGTTTTAGAAACTTTAGGGTGTTTTCTATCCATATATAATAAGTATATGCATATTCTAGTTACTGGGTAGGATTAGTAACCAGATTAAATCGGGTACGTTTTTTTATCCAGCCGTGAAAATACTGCCCCCTAGCCCCAACAGGTTTAAGGAGCATCAGGCCTACTGCTGGAATGTCTACCAATGGCATGTCCATCCTTTTGTTAAATTATACACTGGTCACTCAAAACATTTATAAAGTATAAATAGCCCACACTTTAGATGAGTCCACGCAAAAATACTTAACTAATGATTAGTAAATAGTTTATAGGGACCTACATTAAACATCATGAATGGATTAATGATTAGTAAATAAAATATTTACTAATCCATTATAAATGCTTTATTACGCAGAGTTATCATAAATTGCTACCCCAATTGAGTACCTTACTGTGATTTTTTTGACCGTTTTAAATCAAAACAAACAAAATAGCTTCTTAGCAAGAGCTATTTCAAACGCTATAATTTTGCTAGCTAGGACTGTCTGGGAGTGGTCTGAGTGGGTAGGGGAAAACTGACTACTAGCTGTTATTGATAGAGAGGTTTGGAAATCTCTTTCATCTCTCTATTAACAAATTTACGGCCTGGTGGTCACCAGGCAGGCCAAAATTCCATCCCACCAAAACAGGCTGAAATTTCAGGTGGTCTTTTATCATAAGGTGAGCATTTTTCAGGTGAGCATTATCATAATTTAACAATTTCACAGATTTATTCCAATCGCATAGTGTGGAAATATATACAGTATAAAACACATTATTTTGTTGTTGTTGTTGTTGTTGTTGTTGGTGTGTGTGGTGTGTGTGTGTGTGTGTGTGTGTGTGTGTGTGTGTGTGTGTGTGTGGCGGGGGTTGGAAGGGGGGGTAATGAGGTGGGATTATGTAGATTCATCTAATAATAGTCAATTGATACGGCGTATTATATTGAAATGGCACTCAACCATGAAACCGGGGCCCTTTGTACACCAATATGATTTTCTGACAACAACATTGGTGTGAACATATGCATATTTAACTTTTAATTAAAAGTCACTTATGATCCTTTTTTTTTTGCTGTTTGTACTACGCTGTTGGTGAGCATGACAGGTGTGGCATATGAAGAAGCTTATTAAACAGCATTACACAGGTGCACCTTGTGCTGGGGGACAATAAAAGGCCACTCTAAAATGTGCAGTTTTGTCACAAAACAAAATCCAACAGATGTCTCAAGTTTTGAGGGAGCATACAATTGGCATGCTGACTGCTACAATGTTAACCAGAGCTGTTGCCAGAGAATTGAATGTTAATTTATCTTCCATAAGCTGCCTCCAACTTCGTTTTAGAGAATTTGGCAGTGCATCCAACCGGCATCACAACCACAGACCACGTGTAGCCACGCCAGCCCAGGACATCAGGCTTCTACACCTGCAGGATCGTCTGAGACCAGCTGATGAAACTGTGGGTTTGCACAACCAAAGAATTTCTGCACAAACTGTCAGAAACCGTCTCAGAGAAACGTATCTGCATGCTTTGTCGTCCTAACCAGGGTCTTGACCTGACTGCAGTTCGACGTTGTAACCAACTAAAGTGGGCAAATGCTCACTTTCGATGATCACTGGCACGTTGGAGAAGTGTGCTCTTCAAGGATTCATCCCTGTTTCAACTGTACCAGGCAGATGGCATACTACTTGTATAGCGTCGTGTTAGCGAGCAGTTTGCTGATGTCGACGTTGTGAACAGAGTGCCCCATGGTGGCGGTGGGGTTATTGTATGGACAGGCATAATCTACGGACAACGAATACAATTCCATTTTATCGATGGCAATTTGAATGCACAGAGATACCGTGAAGAGATCCTGAGGCCCATTGTCGTGCCATTCATCCGCCGCCATCGCCTCATGTTTCAGCAAGATAATGCACAACCCCATGTTGCAAGGTTCTGTACACAATTCCTGGAAGCTGAAAATTTCCCAGTTCTTCCATGGCCTGCATACTCACCAGACATGTCAACCATTGAGCACGTTTGGGATGCTCTGGATCGACGAGTACGACAGTCTGTTCCAGTTCCCGCCAATATCCAGCAACTTCGCGCAGCCATTGAAGAGGATTGGGACAACATTCCAGAGGCCACAATCAACAGCTTGATCAAGTCTATGCAAAGGAGATGTGTCACGCTGCATGAGGCAAATGGTGGTCCCACCAGATACCGAATGATTTTCTGATCCATGCCCCTACCTTTTTAAAGTATCTGTGAACAATGCATATGTGTATTCACAGTCATGTGAAATCCATAGATTAGGGCCTAATGAATGTATTTCAATTGACTGATTTCCTTATATGAACTGTAACTCAGTAAAATCTTTGAAATTGTTGCATATTTTTGTCCAGTGTATTTAGTTGTTTGTATTTATTGTTTTTTTTACAATTATTATTTGTTATTATAATTATTCTTGCTTTTCTGTGTGAAAAGTTTGTGACGCTAAATGTTTTCATCTATCTATCTAGCCAACTGGCTAAATCCAGCACATTTACATAAATGTTAATTAATAATGTAGGCCTACATTGTCCCTGTTAAATAAATAAATTAGTCGTTTTATTTCAAATATTTAATCTAAACCGTTTGTTGAACGTCACATTGGTAGCCTAATGCGAATTCGAACTTGTGCACCTAGATGCCCCTGCGTGTACGGAGTTGAGATCAGCACATCTATCGCCTGAACAGCGCCTTTGACACTCATCTGTACCGCACCGCGCACCAACGCTCTCGCCTACAGCTGGAGATGGGTGAACGGCTTTCTTCAGTCACTGTTCGATGCGCAGCGGCAGAAGTGATGGAATAAGGAGCTGAAGCTTTTCTGTATAAACAGGATATAGGCCTAGACATATCACTTTAATTAATTATATTCAGGCAGGCTGTCGACGGAGATAATGTTGTGCGCTAGAGTATGTGGTCAACTTGGGGTCGTGTTCGTGCAAGGATACATTGGGAAATAAGGTTTTTAAACAAAGTGTCGGCAGAATCCAAACCAAAAGAGATGGTAAGTTGTGTGTCGAACCATAAATTAACTCATAGTGATAGTCTAAATTGACATGTTACAGTATAGGCAAGCATATGTTGTATAGGTTACTGGACTGAACTGATCGAAAATTATGACTCAATGTGTTTCCAGCCTGTAGGCCTACTCATTAGGCGTATTAGGCTACATGGACGATTCAATAGGCTATGTCACTCTTACATATATAAATATAGCCTATATTTTATGAATGGCATCAAAATCAAAAATGCTGCTAAATTTTTAATGCTCTTTCTGCAGTATGGATTTATCAACACCTGTTTGAAGTCGCTGGTTGTTGACAAGTTTGGCGAGGAGACATGGATGAAGCTCCGGTAACAATGTTATTAATTAACAGTGGACTCACTAACATCATATTAGACAACATGAATATCTCTTGATAACTGATTCATTGTAATAATATGTTGCGTAATTCCAGAAGGTGGCGTTAAAGGCTAGCATTGAGCACGGCCCCTCAGCGTGGACCTATATGCTAGCTAATTGATGGATTCATTCACTGCTTTCTGTTTATTGGTCATCAATGGGATGTGTAACCTGCTGAAATGAGCTCATCATCATCATCATCATCATCACAATTATATGCAGAGATGAGGCCGGGGTTCAAGATACATTCTTGACATATGAAGTGTACAAAGACGACATCACCATGCAACTGGTGGCTGCGGCCTCCAAGCTACTGGGTAGGCAAATGTATCATTATTTGATGAATAACCAGCGACATCATATCAATGTAGCTCTGGACCAGATCGCGCACCAACGATCTGCACCGGAGCTAATATATATTCTGAGCGGTTTTATAAAAGCGTACAATTCCATGCCAATCACGGTTACTTCCAGATTATGAATTATAATTCAAGTCATGGATTGAGAAATAGCTACAAAAAGTTAGGAATCATTTTAGAATAGTGAATTTCTTGCACTGCATGGCTTGATTTTAAATGGAATCAAAACTCTGTGGCTGACAGGCAAAATACATGACTCAAGATGATGATACAAATACATATTAGGAATATTACATGATAGAACAAAATGTGTTTTATGTGATATTTTACGTAAAGGCGTACATGTTGGTATTAACCTATATATTCATTAGGCCTACTTTATTTTCTGTTCGAAGATGTTAAACCAGAGGTGGTGTTGAGACAATTTGGGGAATATTTTTTTGACTTTTGTAAACGATCTGGATACGACCACATGTTACGGACTCTGGGAGGGAACCTGTTCGAGTTTATCGAGAATCTGGATGCACTGCACAGCTACCTCGCCCTTTCTTACAAGGTATAATGTGTGTGTGTGGGGGGGGGGGGGGGGGGGGGGGTCAAAGGATTCGGTCACGGCCTCGATCTATAAATAGTGGACAATGGACACACGTTATATTTTGGACAGAAAAAAACGGTCAAATGATTTGTAAATATGCTTGCAGGAGATGAACGCGCCGTCATTTCGAGCGGAGAGGAACGGTGACGGCACGATGTTTCTTCACTATTACTCCGACCGCCGAGGCCTATGCCAAATTGTACCCGGTAATTATGCTGAATGCTGCTAGATTAAATTATTGACGTTAAGAACAAATGTGTTATACAACTTAATACACTCAATATCGTGAGATTTTAGCGTGCGTAAAAGTAGGGGCTTTGTGCGTAAAAGTGAAACGACTGTTTCCCATTTCCACAGGTATCATTGAAGCTGTAGCAAAGGACTTCTTCAACAGCGAGATAACGATGGAAATCGTCAACCAAATAGAGGAAGTAGAGAGGACAGGAAAGAAGGAGCATGTAGTATTCCTCGTCACTCAGAAACCGACATTTTCCAGGCGCAACGCAATGCACTGGAACCCAAACAAGGAGGTAAAATCCGGGTCAGGACAGCAGATGACCCACAAATCATTGGCTTGCATCCTAAATGGCACCCTATTCTCTTGATAGTACACCACTTTTGACCAGGGCTCATAGGTAAGAGGGTGCTATTTGCGATGCGTACATAGGCTACAGAAACAAGCAGATGCCATCTCTGAGGAAAGAATTGTCCCTAAACTATCTCAATAACCCAACCCAACACAGACAACTTTCCAAATGGTTTAAAAGTTAACCTTTTTATGCAATTTAACCATAACACGAATTTCCTCCAATGTGTCCCTCGCCCCATCTATCAGGACATACAGAAATCACTGCAGAGGAAACTCCAATCTCAGGGATTTTCCATGTGTAGGAACCACTGGGAGACTGTGAGGGGGTTGGTCCAGCTTGGGAAGGGTAAAGGCCAAACTTCTCTTAACATTCCTTTTCTAATGGATTGGCTCAGTCCGCCTGTCTATTCCATCTCGCTTGTCTTGATATCTCTAATCTTGATATCCTTACTATCGTTAATAGATGTTTGCTTCACTTATAGGCAAACTCTTGAGAGGATTTGAGCCAGTCTACCCGAAGAACCTTTGCATCGACCTGAAGACATTTTGCAATGCCTTTCCCTTCCATATAGTGTTTGACAAGGAGGTACAAAAGTATTATCTCCCAGATTACCTCTTGGTATTGAGTACATGCACTGTAAAAAAAAAAATATATATATATATATATATATATATATATATATATATATATATATATATATATATATATATATTTGGATCAACCCCCCAAAAAATATTTTGTTAGTAAATTTGTTTGGTTTTATCAATTGAAAAAAACAACATTTGTTGAAACCAAATATATCATTCAATGCCAACTGTTACAAACTTTTCCCCATTGGTTAAGCTGAATAGATAACATAAATACAAACTAAATGGCTACAACCCATTTTTTCATGTTGTACCAAGTTGATTTTTCAGTTTGGAGTTACCTATCCAAATTTATTCAATTGGGTTACAAGCAATTAAATCAGTTTCCTGTTAATCAAGATATTAAGTTGGTTCCATAACATGAAATAATGACTCCAAACACTTTCTTTCCATAAGAATTTCACATGAACTGGTTACCGATATTGTAACCAAATGGTGACCGTCTCATCAACTGAAACCTTTCCAGGCTCTTTAGAGTTACAGTACTTACAGAGATATCATAGAAAGAGAAATGTCAAAATTGTTCAACTTCATATTCATCATCTCCAGCACCACCCCAACATGTGAAAAAGGCATGTTTTTATATTTTGTAGTAAAAAAACATATAGGAAGTTAAGCGTTTCCAATAACATCATCGGTGTGCATCATGGGATTTTAACCAATCATGAGGAGGCATTGCCTACTTATTGCCTGTTAATTGTCTACTAATTGGTTGATGATGTCATTGGAAACACTTACCTTCTATCTTTTTTACAACAAAACATAGAAATGCGCCATTTTCACATATGTTGATGTTGGGGTGGTGCTGGAGATGATGAATATGAAGATTTTATTTTTTCAATTTCCCTTTAAGATTCAGTGCTGGCAGTGAACATATAATCATTAAAAAAACAACACATTACTTGGAATGACATTCACTCTCACAGGTGGCCAAAAATAACAAACTGAAAGCCACACCCCCAGTAAGCCATGCCTCCAACTCTTCTGATAGGCTGCCACCGCTATGTGGTGTTGAAAGCAATTTATAAGCTTTAATTCAATTAAAAACATCACATGATTCTTTATTTGATTCATACAAATTGAATAGAATAGGTTAAACGAACCAAAGCGCAATTTTGGATCATGTCAATCACAAAAAGCACTTCAGATGAACAACAGTGCCGTCCCACTTTTTACAGCGTGGTTTAGTAATGCCAGATAATCACTGGGATGGTTTCCCGGACACAGATTAGGCTAGTCATGGGCTAAAAAGCATTCTCAATGGGGAATCTCAATTAGAAGTGCTTCTTAGTCCAGGACTGGGCTTATTGTGTGTCCAGAAACTGGCCCTTTATGTAGATATGAATTGTAATGTTAATACCTGGCTGCTGAAGTGCACTGCTTTTGACCAGAGCCCTATTGACCCTCGTAAAAGTAGTGCACTGCAGTATATAGGGAATAGGGTGAAATTTGGGACCCAGCCTGAATCTCTGCTCCAACCCTTGCAGCTGATGGTGAGACAGGCGGGGGTGAACATCCAGAAGATCGTCCCCGGGCTGCAGACCATGAGCATTCACCTGGACCAGTACTTCAGTATCGTCCACCCCGAGGTCACCTTCACCATCTCCAGCATCAGGAAGTTCATCAACAGCCACTTTGTCCTGCAGACGCGACGGGACATGATGCCCGAGGCCTGGAGGGATAGACCCATGCTGGAGCTCAGAGGTGGAATTAATGAATTAATTGATGAATTAATGAATGAACGGATGAATGAACGGATGAAGTAATGAAAAAATGGATGGATGAACGGATTAATGCATGGATGGATAATAGAAGGAAGGAAGAAATACATGAATGGTTATTTGTTATTGAGTCATGCCACTTATGCAACCTATCCCACCATAACCATTTAACATAAACACACACATCCCCCCTCCATTTAATTTCCCCCCATTCACTCTCTCTTTATCTCCACCCCTTACTCCCCTGTTCCCAGGTCAGATGTTGTGGATGGAGTCTCTGCAGTGCATGCTGTACCAGGCCTCCCCTTTGCTGCGGAGCCTCCACGAGCTGGAGGAGCGGAGCATGCACATCTCTGACATCGCCCCTCACGACGTCACGCGGGACCTCATCCTGCTCAACCAGCAGCGGCTGGCCGAGATGGAGCTCTCCAACCAGCTGGAGAGGAAGAAGGAGGAGCTCCGACACCTGTCCCAGCATCTGGAGGAGGAGAGGACCAAGACGGAGAACCTGCTGTACGCCATGCTGCCCAAACATGTGGCCAACCAGCTGAAGGAGGGGAAGAGAGTGGAAGCAGGTGAATGACACAGGGAGAGGAGAGATGGGGAGAGTAGAACAGAGGAGAGGAAAGGTGCAGAGACGCGAGAAGAGGAGAGAAGAGGAAAGGAGAGGAAGTGGGGAGGAGATGTGGGGAGAGGAGAGTAGGGGAGAAAGGGTGAGGAAAGGAGAAAAGGGAAGAAAGTAGAGAAGATGAGAGTAAAAAAGAGGAGTGGAAAGAAAATAATTGGTGAGAGGATTGGTGTCGTGTGAAATGCCCTAGTAGGGCCAAAAACTCCTTTGCCAATACCTGTACACAGTAGCCTATGCCTCCCTTGCTCTGACACACAACAGACAGTAGAGATGTACAGAGTGGAATTGGGGGGATTTTTGAAGGATATTTCCCTGCCTTGCTGCAGTGTATTACATATTTAATGAAGGCGTGAATTACAGATTGAAACAACACCACGACACAGCCAGCGGCTCCCAGACACATCTGTCTTTGAAGCACAGAACACAGACAGACAGACAAACAAACATAGGCGCAGACAGACGGACACAGACAGCCAGAAAGACAGACAGACATACAGAGATACAAACAGACAAACACGCATGCACAATGCACACACACAACTCTCATGCATGAACAGCACACACACATGCGCACGGACACACACACGAAATTGATTGAAATGAATCAACAGGCCAGCTACATGTGGATAAGTATTAAGCAGAATAACTCGTTTTCACTATTGTTCTCGACATTGTAAAAGGACTGAAACAGTGGTATATTTATGGAAATGGACATATGGTCGGTGGTGGTTGTGGTTATGTTTGCTCTAAAGGAGAGTTCAAGGAGTGCACCATCCTCTTCAGTGATGTGGTCACCTTCACCAACATCTGCTCGGAGTGTGAGCCCATCCAGATCGTCAACATGCTCAACTCCATGTACCTCAAGTTCGACCGGCTCACCACAGTACACACAGTTTATAAGGTAACAAAAATATTACATTTGTCAGATAGGCTAAACATTTATCATTCATAATTGAAACATCTTGTGAATTATTCTACATATCCATCTATTCATTCATCTAGACCAGGCAGCCTGGAATAGCCATTCCAGTACTTAACTCATCAATATCAATCTGCCTGTGGTTGTGTCTGCATCAGGTGGAGACCATAGGTGATGCCTACATGGTGGTAGGTGGCGTGCCCATCCCAGTGTCCAGCCATGCTGAGAGGGTGGCCAACTTTGCCCTGGGCATGATCATAGCAGCTAGGGAGGTCATCAACCCCATCACAGGGGGGCCTATCCAGGTGAGACCCACAGATGGCTGGTGTGTTTGAATGCTGGATTGATTTTTCCCAATATTTTTGTAACATCATTGTTCCATTGATCCAAATCCAAAGGGTTGTATTTCCCTGCCCTTGTCTTTCTTTTTGAGCTGATCTTTCTCAGTTCTCCTGCTAGTTTATTATCACAATACAATACCTCTCTCTGTGTCTGAGGCTGGTCTAGTGGGTAACGCAGCCGCCAGCAGCACATAAAGGTCAACCCCCAGCGTGGATTCGAATCCTTCCACTACTCAATGCTCATTTCCACCCATTTCTGTCTCAATAAAGTAAAAATATCCCACAAAATATATTTAAAAAACAAACAATACCTCTCTGCTGTAGATCCGGGTGGGTGTACACAGCGGGCCGGTTCTAGCTGGTGTGGTGGGGGAGAAGATGCCTCGGTACTGCCTGTTCGGAGACACAGTAAACACGGCGTCTCGCATGGAGAGCCACGGCCTCCCCAACAAGATCCACCTCAGCCCCAGTGTTTACCTGTAAGACCTCAGCTCATGTCACATGACTGAACTGCAGGAAATTAAATCAATCAAGCAATCGATCAAGAAAGCAAGCCAGCAATTTTATTTAGAAAGCCATTTTTACATCAACTGTTGTCAAAAGTGCTTGATGATTGGTTGATTGGTTGGTTGGTTAGTTGGTTGGATGATGGATTGATTTATTGATTTATTAATTGAGTGCTTGATTGGTTGAGCCCACAGGGCTCTGTTCAAAAGTAGTGCACTATATAAGGAAAAGGGTTCCATTTGGGATGCAGGCTTTGTTTTTATATGTCTTCCTCCTCCAGGGTTCTGAAAGACAAGGGCTTCATGCTCCAGGAGCGAGGGGAGATCGATGTGAAGGGGAAGGGCAGGATGTCCACCTACTTCCTGGAAGGGAACCTGACCTCCACGGAGCATGAGATCATGGGCCGTTCAGTTAAGGAGGCCGACTCGGGCCGTGCGTCTGTCCAGTCGGCACGGGACTGCAGCACAGAGGCAGCCCTGTACAGACCGGGTAAACAAGGTTCTCCTGTCTGTCTGCCTCTCAACTACTCAACTACTAAAAATACACACCTTTATAAAAATACAGTACACCTGAGGAAATTTCTTAGATGTGTGTCTCACCTTGTTGCACCTTATTTGTGTGTCTAGTTCTTTGCGGTAGCTCAGCCTCTGTGTGCATTATCTCAACAGGTTTTCTGTTCCCTGATATTTATGGCGCATTTAGCCATAATCACCACAGAGACAAACACTAACCCCATTCTAGCTTCCCTCTCATGGCTGTGGTATATTGTTAATGCCTCACTCTAAAGCTAGACCTCTTTGTTGTAATCTATAATCCCACAGCCATCCAGAGGGTGCAGAGTGAGGACAGGAATCCTGCAGTGCCCATGGAGTATGGAGACAGCCTGACTGACCCACAGCCCCCAGTCCAGCTCACTGACCCCCAGCCGCAAGCCAGAGCCAAGAGCCTCAAAGGTGCCTCCTCCTCTTTCTTTTATTCGATCATTCATTCTTTCTTTCTTTTTATTGAATCATATTCTTTAATATGTACATTTTATTTAAGTATTATATTCTTAGTATCTTGTATTCTTTATCTTATTCTAAGATGATCTTTAAGTCACAGGTAAAAGACTGCTCCTCCATTTCTTTTACATTTCTCCTATTCGTTACCTCCATTGCCTTCCACTCAGCGGTGTGTGTGTTTCACAGGAAAACCTCGGGACTCAGAGAGCTACGGCAGTCTCCACAGTGACAACAAGTCAGTGGAGGGAGGTCTCCCCAACCCAGACCACCAGCTGACCAGAGCAACCTTGTCCCAGAGTCCCACTCCCATAGAGGCTGAGGCTCTTCCTTCCACCAAACACATCCGGACCAGTTTCTGTGTGGTCCTCTGAGCTGTTGTAGTACTATCCAGACTAGTCACTGTAGCCCCGTTTATACCTGGTGCTAACACATACGTCCTTGATCCTGATCTTGTCATCATTCTGATTGTGCCCACATTTTAGCTGTTGCATCTACACATGATAAGAGACACATATTAAAATGTGACCAGATTTCCCGGTATGCAATAAAATAATTTAAGACACATATTGAAGTCAATGGTGCCAACTGTCAATGGTTTTAGAGGGAGGGATAATGATGATTTAATAAGTTTTACTGTCCAGATCCGCCTAAGATATTCAGACACAATGCATCCCTAAATACCTCCAGAGGTCGTCAGGAACATCAGATCACAATACATATTCTAATCGTCTACACCTGTCTAAAAAGGTGGGCACAATTTGAATGTGGACAAGATCAGGCAAAGGACGCATGTTAGCACCAGGTATAAACTGAGCTTAAGTGACCCACCCATTCAATTGGATCACAACTGCTGGAATATAGGACATTTAATTAAATTGGATTATCTCTGCTGATGAGCCTATACTCTGTGTTTTATGAATATTGAAATTACAGTGTCTATGGTCATCTTGCTAATGTTTCATTATATGTGATCTCTCCCCCGGGGCACTGCTATCTATGTGATATATATAAGTCAACTGTAACCAGACGAGTACCTCTGGTCCAGGGCACTATGAACCAAGACAGCGGAGCAGTAAGACGTGTTTGTTTCCGTCCCATGTAAATATTGTCTTTTTCTTTCTTTCTTTTTTGTTGTTGTATACATTTCAATCTCTTTTTTCCATTTTCAAATTAAATATACCTTCTTGCAACCCGCCTCACCCAATGTGTTACGGATCTGCTAGTTTTTAGACCTTATAACTCTAACCTCCATCAGAAGCTAGCAATCTTAATAAGCTACTGGCTTTTTAGTCATTGTTAGCCACTGCTAGCGGTCTTTATCTTTAGCTCGGACTCCAGCCGCTTTAGCCTGGATAGCCTGGATAATACCTGCCAGTCTGCACAGCACAATATCAGTCCTGAGCAAATCGGACTGCTTTTTTCCCCACTACATCACCGGATTCCTGCCGCAAGCTCTGGACTATTACACCGGATCTTCGCAGCTAGCTAGTTGCTACCGAGTGGCTATTGTGGCTAGCAAATGAAGTACACCAACAACAATACCTCTCTTGCCAATTGGCCTGGACCCTTTGTCGACACCGCCGATCCATCACGACTGGTCTGCTGACGTAATTCGGCCGATGTGCTCTCAACCGGCCTCTGTGTCATGGATGTTGGTGTTGATCTACCTGAACGCCGTGTCTCCTGCTCGCCTTGCGTAGGAATCTACTACCGAACGGCTCCCTGTTTCATCTTTGCTGCTCATTGGACCCTATGATCACTCTGCTACACAGCTGATGTCTGCTGGACTGTTCATTAACACGATACTTCATTTTGTTTATCTGTCGGCCCCAGCCTCGAACTCAGGCCCTGTGTGTAGCTAACTGACACTCTCTGCCCATTCATCGCCATTTACCCGTTGTTGTTGTCCTAGCTATTTACCCGTAGTTGTCTCACCCGTTGTTGTCTTAGCTCTCCAAATCAACACATGTGATTGCTTTATGCATTTCTCTAATGTCAATATGCCATGTATACTGTTGTTTAGGGCAGCTCTCATTGTTTTATTTTACTGCGGAGCCCCTAGTCCTGCTCAACAAGCCTCAGATAGCCCCCTTGTCCCACCCCCCACACAAGCGGAGACCACACCTAGCTTAACTGGCACCTCCAGAGATGAAACCTCTCTCATTGTCACTCAGTGCCTAGGTTTACCCCCACTGTACTCACATCCTACCACACCCTTGTCTGTACACTATGCCCTGAATCTATCCTACCACGCCCAAAAATCTGCTCCTTTTATTCTCTGTTCCCAACGCACTAGACGACCAGTTCTTATAGCCTTTAGCCGTACTCTCATCCTACTCCTCCTCTGTTTTTCTGGTGATGTGGAGGTTAACCCAGGCCCTGTGTGTCCCCAGGCGCTCTCATTTGTTGACTTCTGCAACTGTAAAAGCCTTGGGTTCATGCATGTTAACATCAGAAGCCTCCTCCCTAAGTTTGTTTTACTCACTGCTTTAACACACTCTGCCAAACCTGATGTCCTTTCTAAATCGACCTGACCCAGGTATCCTGGAAGGATATTGACCTCATCCTGTCAGTAGAGGATGCCTGATTGTTCTTTAAAAGTAATTTCCTCACCATCTTAAATAAGCATGCCCCTTTCAAAAAATGTAGAACTAAGAACAGATATAGCCTTTGGTTCACTCCAGACTTGACTGCCCTTGACCAGCACAAAAACACCCTGTGGTGTACTGCACTAGCTTCGAATAGTCCCCGCAATATGCAACTTTTCAGAGAAGTCAGGAACCAATACACACAGTCAGTTGGGAAAGCAAAGGCAGCTTTTTCAAACAGAAATTTGCATACTGCAGCACTAATTCCAAAAAGTTTTGGGACACTGTAGAGTCCATGGAGAATAAGAGCACCTCCTCCCATCTACCCACTGCACTGTGGCTAGGAAACACTGTCACCACCGATAAATCCATGATAATCGAGAATTTCAATAAGCATTTCTCTACAGCTGGCCATGCTTTCCACCTGGCTACCCCAAACCCGGCCAACAACTCTGCACCCCCCGCAGCAACTGGCCCAAGCAACCCCCCCCCCCCCCCCCCCCCCGAGCCCGCCCGCTTCTCCTTCACCCAGATCCAGACAGCTAAGAGCTGCAAAATCTGGATCCCTACAAATCAGCTGGGCTACACAATCTGGACCCTTTCTTCCTAAAATGATCCACCGCCATTGTTGCAACCCCTGTTACTAGTCTGCTCAACCTCTCTTTCATATCATCTGAGATTCCTAAAGATTGTAAAGCGGCCACGGTCATCCCCCTCTTCAAAGGGGGAGACACTCTTGACCCAAACTGTTACAGACCTATGTCCATCCTGCCCTACCTTTCTAAAGTCTTCAAAAGCCAAGTGAACAAACAGATCACCGACCATTTTGAATCCCACCGTACCTTCTCCTCTCTGCAATCTGGTTTCCGAGCTGGTCATGGGTGCACCTCAGCCACACTCAAGGTCCTAAACGATATCGTAACCGCCATCGATAAAAGACAGTACTGTGCAGCCATCTTCATCGACCTGGCCAAGGCCTTCGACTCTGTCAATCACCGTATTCTTATCGGCAGACTCAACAGCCTTGGTTTCTCTAATGACTGCCTCGCCTGGTTCACTAACTATTTCTCAGATAGAGTTCAGTGTGTCAAATCGGAGGGCCTGTTGTCCGGACATCTCTGGCAGTCTATGTGGGTGCCACAGGTTTCAATTCTCGGGCCGACTCCTTTCTCTGTATATATCAATGATGTCGCTCTTGCTGCTGGTGATTCTTTGATCCACCTCTATGCTAACGACACCATTCTGTATACTTCTGGCCCTTCTTTGGATACTGTGTTAACAAACCTCCAAACGAGCTTCAACGCCATATAACACTCCTTCCGTGGCCTCCAACTGCTCTTAAATGCTAGTAAAACAAAATGCATGCTCTTCAACCGATCGCTGCCCGCACCCGCCCGCCCAACTAGCATCACCACTCTGGACGGTTCTGACTTAAAATATGTGGACAACTATAAATACCTAGGTGTCTGGCTAGACTGTAAACTCTCCTTCCAGACTCACATTAAGCATCTCCAATCCAAAGTTATATCTAGAATTGGCTTCCTATTTCGCAACAAAGCCTCCTTCACTCATGCTGCCAAACATACCCTCGTAAAACTGACCATCCTACCAATCCTTGACTTCGGAGATGTCATTTACAAAATAGCCTCCAACACTCTACTAACCAAATTGGATGCAGTCTATCACAGTGCCATTTGTTTTGTCACCAAAGCCCCATATACTACCCACCACTGCTACCTGTATGCTCTCGGTGGCTGGTCCTCGCTACATACTCATCGCCAAACCCACTGGTTCCAGGTCATCTATAAGTCTTTGCTAGGTAAAGCGCCGCCTTATCTCAGCTCACTGGTCACCATAGCAACACCCACCCATAGCACGTGCTCCAGCAGGTATATTTCACTGGTCATCCCCAAAGCCATCCCCAAAGCCAATGACTGGAACTAATTGCAAAAATCGCTGAAGTTGGAGAATTATATCTCCCTCACTAACTTTAAGCGTCAGCTGTCAAAGCAGTTTACCAATCGCTGCAGCTGTACACAGCCCATCTGTAAGTAGCCCATCCAACCAACTACCTACCTCATCCCCATATTTGTTTTTCTGATCTTTTGCACACCAGTATTTCTACTTGCACATCTGCACATATATCACTCCAGTGTAAATTGCTAAATTGTAATTACTTCGCCACTATTGGCCTATTTATTGCCTTACCTCCTTACTTCATTTGCACACACTGTATACAGATTTTTCTATTGTGTTATTGACTGTACGTTTGCTTATCCCATGTGTAACTCTGTGTTGTTTTTGTTGCACTGCTTTGCTTTATCTTGGCCAGGTCGCAGTTGTAAATGATTACTTGTTCTCAACTGGCCTACCTGGTTAAATAAAGGTGAAATTAAATAAATAAAAATAGTGTGCATAGGTAACTCGTTGTCGTTGTGTGATGGGACCAGAGCTACCAGACTGCAGGGTGAATGTATACCAGACCTGTGTTCAAATAATATTTAAGGCATTTCAAAGTAAGTTTTTTAATTAATTTTAATTTTAAATAGAAGCAGTTGAATATTGGAATGAATATGGAAATACTGGAAATACACATGGCATGTATTTGAAAAATATTCAAATACACACATTTTCTAATCCATGCATTTGAACCCAGGTCTGTTTAGTCCCTTAGACCGCTGCGCCACTCGGGAGCCCCTATTTATAGGAAGTTATTTGAAAATACTTTAAAATACTTCAATTAGAAGTAGCTGACATGGTAACAGTTTTTTTTAAAATACTAAAATGCACAGAAAATAAGTATTTAAATAACAAAGAGTGTGCAAAGCTGTCATCAAGGCAAAGGGTGGCTACTTTGAAGAATCAAAAATCTATTTTGATTTGTTTAACAGTTTTTTGGTTACTACATGATTCCATATGTGTAATTTCATAGTTTGATGTCTTCACTATTATTATACCGTGTAGAAAATAGTAAAAATAAAGAAAACCTTTCAATGAGTAGGTGTGTCCAAACTTTTGACTCGTACTGTATATATTTCAGTAATGGACATATCAAGGTTGGCCATTTACATACATATCATTTGTATTTCCTGATGAGGTATTTGACAGTCCTGTGGCAATATTATATTGTCTATGAAGTTTTAATGCGTTAAAAAAGAAATGTAGCCTCCTATTAATGTTTTTTTTAAACGGTTGAAGACTATGTTTAAGCCTAAAATATTAAAATACCCTAGCAATAAGATTACATTTTATATTATGAAAAGGTCAATCATGTGTGTAAATATTATATCTAGAAAAAGAATGAACAAATCTTAACATTTATAAGACTGAAATATTTAATAAAGACAAAATTATATTTAAAGTTAGACAAAATAAGTAAGTACTTATTGACTATTTACAAATGATATACAGTATGACATAGGCCTACTGTTCATTTCAGCAGAACCAAAGCAGATAAAATAACTTGCACTGGGAATTTATTTACTTCATTTACTGTACATGAATACCAAGGAAAAGAAGGGACAATATTACATTTGAGAGAATAAAATAAAATCTGTAAAAAGAAACACCCTGATTCTAACGAATTTGTGTTCTCTCTGTCTTGACCCAATGCAAAATATTGATAGGCCAATTGATTTTTTCTCAAAGCCACCCTACATTACATAGTTAACAAAAACAAGTGATGACCCTGAAATTCACCAAGAGGCTGCATGCCCATTGCTCTGAAAAAAAGAGACCACACTGTCACTAAAACGATCGTCACCTCAAGGTTCTCAAGGTTGACACGATGGGCTGCAGGGCTGGACATCTGATCCGTGGAGGGAGTGTTGTTGGTGTTGCAACAGAGGGAGGGCTGGCAGCTCATCACTGATGACCGGGCGTTGGATCACCTCGGCCGTATGGAAACAACACCTGTAACCGGAGTCTCCGTGTGTGGAGTTCCGGAGTTCAGGTCAGGTGCGATAAAATCAATCTTCTGGCTGACCTAAAAAAACGATGTAGCTGACACTCTGCCCTAGATACTGTTTGTGTGACAGGCCCATTTATGTAGCCCTAACTCCCTGCTCTTCACATACTGATGGGCTATAGATGAAATATTGTTCCGCCACCTGTCGCCATCCATCTTCACTTTACGAATCCGTCTCCGCAATCGCATCCAAATCTGTCAGATGGTTGGCCAGAACTGGTCGGTTGGTGTAGATGTTATCCACGGGCAGAAGAAATGTGACCGTCTTTACTTTGGTCCTGCAAATAAGAGGGAATTAATAGCAACCTAAGCGATATTCTACATTTAGTTTTAAATTAGGTTATCTAAAAGTTCTGGTGAGGTTGGATGAGAAGGCCCACTGGGCCACTCACCTGTTTTTGTGCACATATTCTTGGAGAAATAACCTGTTGGTTAACTTCTTTGCAGTGGTGCTGAACTCGTCTCGCGTGGAATTCCCGAAGACGGATGGGGCCCTTCCATTGACTTCCTCGTGAATTCGACCCCAACTTGAGTTACTTCCTTTCGCAACCTCTCTATTCTTCGACACCCTATCTTCGCTCTCACTCTTCCTGATCACACTTGGCATGTTTGAGGCGATTGAGTATCTCCGGACAGTCATTACAATGTTCTCTGTGAAATCAATAAACCATATTGATCAGATTATTTTGTTCAAACTAAGCCTAGCTTTAAATAGCCTAATTTCAAACAATGTTGATATATTACAATTGTTTGCTTTATCTTGCTGCTAAAAACGAAAAAATGCCGTTACAACATAATAGCCTAATAGTGCGACTTTACCCTTGTATTGCCGCTCGAGTGCGGGCGCGGACGCATTTCGTCTCAGGTTCATGTGGGATGGGTTGTCGTCAGCCCCGATCCTGGGCTGTCCTGCCGGTGAATACGGATTCGGTTCTCCTTGCTCAGTCCCAATCGTCGGCTGACCGATTTCCCCCCTTAGCACACTGTTCTCGGTCTCGAGCTTCTTGATTTCGTTGCGCATCTCCATGATCACCTGCGCGAGGCTCCGGCTGCTCTCCATGGTGCTGGAATTCCGCTGCCAGAACCACGGCTTCCCATACAACCGCGACTCGTGCAAGAGGAGCTCGCTTTGCTGCGGTTTTAACATGCTGCCTGTACTAGCTCTCTGCCAGTCTCTGTCTGAATCTCTCAATCTCAATCTAGATCTTGTGCAAAGACGATTATGTCACCTTTCACCACCTATACAGCCGAAAGGGCTCGGGTGATCAGCCATCAGCAATGTTTTATTAATTGGCGCAGGGTGTCGTGTTTCAGGAAAAGCATGCTGCGGAATAAACAATGGACAAGGAGGTGAAATCCTTGGTCCGAACATTTCAGCAAAGCAGGTAAACTATAATAACCGGTGTCTTGAATTAAACGTAGGCTAGACCATTGTGTGAATCTGATCATGAGGCAGATTACAATTGTACCCTGGGGCAAATGATGTGTATCTCCTTCACACCACCCACAACACCTAAAATATTAATTAGCTCTGTCAACAAATAGCAACTATTAATCTAGGGTGGCAAAACAACCTGCAGACACGTTATAGTTGCTCTCTTTTATTTAATGAAACGCCTCAATAAAAAGGTGTCATAAATGGACGAGAAGGTTCTATTAGGCTACTATAGGTTTTGATGGGTTTAGGTCGGATGACATCAGGTTCATTTATCTGTTACCAGAAAGACTGCAGCCACCAGAACCAAACGAAACATTACAAGTTTACACATTGCAGCACGTGCAGAGCAAAGTAGACACATGATCATGTGATATCGCTCACAACAGGTTGGTTGTCACAGTTTGGTTGGGTCCCATTGTGATAATAAATATGAAACAAAAAAGACATGGTTATCACTCACGTTCATTAATAGTCTAAAAAGTCGTCCCCCGACCTTTTTAGGCTACTCAAGTATTTCATATCTACTGTTCTGATATTGCTATGTAGCCCAGACTGTTGTCTCTTCCCTATTATATATGACGTGAATTTTCATTTTTTTATACTCTTATATATTCCTATGCGTTGACTCCCTATTCGCCAGGCTCTAATTAACTATCTGCTACATGACTTCAAGAAGGCATAAGGCCGAAAGTATGCTCTGTTGATATATTTTTTTAATCAGCACCTTGCACTTTGCGTTTTTGTATTCTTATGAGCATTGATTAAATTAATTATATTATTTTTGCATTTCGGCCTCCTTTGGTCTAATTTATTTATTTAAATGTACTGATTTCCTTATATTAACTGTAACTCAGTAAAATTGTTGAATGTTGCGTTTATATTTTTTGTTCAGTATATTTGCTATTTTCTCATCCAATGTGAGAAAAGTGCACGGATCTTTAATTGCATGGTCCCAGCCATTAACAGGTGAGAGACAGTAGCTGCGCAAGGGTAAAATCACTGGGGAGCCAGAAAAAAAAGCCATATTACAACCTATTTGGTGTGATAATTGCGTTGTTTGCTCTATAACCTGTTAATTCATATGCCTTGCGACCGTGATATATAGGCCTAAAGGCCGAGACGATAAGAAGACACAGCGGCAGAATAAATTCACAACCGGATAGCAGCCTCTGTCCGGTTCAGTCCACAAAGCATATTGCATGTAACAGACATTAGCATTCTACTAGCTACATATTCAACTTCCATGCTCTCAGGCCAGGGGCACTAAAATGTATGAATTAATGGCTGGATCAGAATCACCTTTATAATCGTTGACCAGTACGGATAATTAAGTAAAACCAAATATCTATCTTCATCCATTGCTAATTTAGGAAAGGGCCAACGTTAGCTAGCTAGCTAGCTAGCTAGCTAGCCACCGGAGGACAACAACAACACAATGAGACACAACAATTCAAGTTGTTTCTGTCAATGATGTATGCTAGTGCTCTAAATGCTTTTTGATAGGAGTGACGCTGGCTTCCCTTGACAATTTTGGGGGGTTTGCAAGGACCTTGACACTTTTTTTTAGCTCGCTCAGTTTAGCTCAATGCTGATTGGCAATTTTTTAAATAATTGTTTTTATCAAGGGAGGCCAAATGCTCGCACGCCGAAGTAAAATGGTAACGTTAGGATAGCGCAGTAAACGCATCATCTATTTAATCAAATTTGCAGGCATCTGTCAGCATAACCATTTAATTGAAAATATCAATTTCGTTTGTTTTTCAGCCATGCAGCTCAGATATTGGAGGAATGAAGAAAAGGTAGGATAGCATAAACAATGCTGTGTTAAATTTCAACGCTGTAATGAGCTAGGCTATTACATGTAGGTCTATGCCTATAAGATAGGGTGCCTTTAGAAAGTATTCAGACCCCTTGACTTCTTCCACATTTTGTTGTGTTACAGACAGAATTTAACATTTATTACACTGAGATTTTGTGTCACTGGCCTACACACAATACCCAATGATGTCAAAGTGGAATTATGTTTTTAGAAATGTTCACAAATTAATAAAAAATGAAAAGGTGAAATGTCATAAGTTAATAAGTATTCAACCCCTTTCTTATGACAAGTCTAAATAAGTTCAGGAGTAAAAATGAGCTGTCAAATAATAAGTTGCATGGACTCGCTGTGTGAAATAATAGTGTTTAACAGGATTTTTGATTGACTACTTCATCTCTTTACCACACACATACAATGATCTGCAAGGTCCCTTAGTCGAGAAGGGAATTTCAAACACAGATTCAACCACAAAGAACAGTGAGGTAGATGGGTAAAACATTTAAAAATCGGACTTTGAATATCCCTTTGAGAATAGTGAAGTTATTAATTACACTTTGGATGGTGTATCAATACATCCAGCCACTACAAAGGTACAGGCGTCCTCCAGTTGAATGGCTGTGATAGGAGAAAACTAAGCAGAGGATGGATCAACAGTGTAGTTACTCCACAATACTAACCTAAATGACAGAGTGAAAAGAAGGAAGCCTGTACTGAATAAAAAATATTCCAATGAGGCAAAGAAATTAACTTTATGTCCTGAATACAAAGCGTTATGTTTGGGGAAAATCCAACACATCACTGAGTACCACTCTTCATATTTTCAAGCATGGTGGTGGCTGCATCATGTTATGGGTATGGGATAAAAATGGAATAGAGCTAAGCACAGGCAAAATCCTAGAGGAAATCCTGGTTCAGTCTGCTTTCCAACACAACAGACACTGGGAGACAAATTCACCTTTCAGCAGGACAATACCCTAAAACACAAGGCCAAATCTACACCAGGGTTGCTTACCAAGACGACATTGAATGTTCGTGGCCTAGTTGAACTTACAATAGCTAGCCCCAAGTTGTTATATTTTTTGTTGTGCTTTATGCTATTTGCCTCGTGACTCCTGCGTGCTTTGTTGATTATGAACTTGCTTGTTAACCCAACCATGGGACAGACTATGTTTTTTTCACACAGTAGGGACTCTGACTCTCTATTGGTTAAATGGACTTTTGGCCTCCCATACTATTCTAACCACCTCTCGTCGGCTTTGTATTCATGTTACCTGATAAAATTGCTGTACAATATGATATTGTTGCCATCTGATGCACATTCAAATGTCATAAAAAAATCAACAGTGCAGATTTCACCCTGTCCTCTGCCGTGCCCTGATTGTATTACTGCTGATGATATCTGGAAATGTGCATGTACACCCTGGCCCATCTACTGTTGCTAGCCTCAATTCTGACTTGTGCTCTGATATCTGTTTCACTGATTTCTGCTCTCATAAAAGCCTGGGTTTTCTGCACGTTAACACCAGAAGCTTAGTACCTAAAATGGATCAATTGGAAGTGTGGGTTCACAACTCCAATCCAGATGTGTTGGTCATTACTGAGACGTGGTTAAGAAAGAGTGTTTTGAACACTGATCTTAACCTTTCTGGTTATAACTTTTTTCGGCAAGACATCTTCCAAAGGTGGTGGAGTGGCAATCTTCACCAAGGAACACCTTCAGTGCTCGGTTGTCTCCACCAAGTATGTCCCCAAACAATTTGATTTGCTGGTTTTAAGCATTAAACGTTCAAAACGTTCTTTGTTGACTGTCGCTGGGTGTAATCGTCCACCATCACCACCGGCCTGTAACCTACCTGCCCTAAGCTCTCTCCTGGCCCCTTACACTAAGTCTGAATTTGTCCTGCTAGGTGACCAAAACAGGGACATGCTTAAACCACCGGAGTAAGTCCTAAAGCAATGGGACTCCCTAAATCTTTCTCAGATTATTACCAATCCCACAAGGTATGACTCCATACACCCAGAAAAGGCTACTCTCCTTGATGTTATCCTCAGAAATAATCCTGATAGGTGTCAGTCTGGTGTTTTCTGTAATGACCTTAGTGATCACTGTTTTGATCTGTCCTGATTTGACATAGAAGCTTGCTAAAAAACTTTAATGAGCTAGCCTTCCTTCATGACTTGGCCTCTGTAAATTGGTATAGAATTAGATTGAACCCCTCTGTTGAAGACGCTTGGACCTTTTAAAATATATATATTTTCAGTGGTATTGTTAACAAACATGCCCCCATAAAGAAGCCACAGTTAGTCCTTTATTTAAAAGGGGAGATCAAGCTGATCCTAACTGTTGTAGGCCAATTTCTATTTTGCCTTGTTTATCAAAAGTGAACAAGTAAAACTTGTCTACAATCAACTGATTGGCTTTCTTGATGCCTATAGTATACTTTCTGCTATGCAATCTGGTTTCCGCTCAGGTGATGGATGTGTCACCGCAACATTAAAGGTCCTAAATGATGTCACCATTGCCCTTGATTCTAAGCAATGTTGTGCTGCCATTTTTATTGACTTGGGCAAAGCTTTTGGGACAGTAGACCATTCCGTTCTTGTGGGCCGGCTAAGGAGTGTTGGTGTCTATGAGGGGTCTTTGGCCTGGTTTTATAACTACCTCTCTCAAGAGTGCAGTGTATAAAGTAGGAACATCAAGAGTGTGCAAAGCTGTCATAAAGGCAAAGGGTGGCTACTTTGAAGAATCTCAAATATAACTATATTTTGATTTGTTTAACACTTTTTTGGTTACTACATGATACCATATGTGTTATTTCATAGTTTTGATGTCTCACTATTATTCTGCAATGTAGAAAATAGTAAAAATAAAGAAAAACCCTTGACTGAGTAGGTGTGTCCAAACTTTTGACTGGTACTGTGTATTAGACAGAGAAGAAAATCACAGAATAAATCCCTTATAGATGACCATTGGCTATTATAATATCTTATAACAGACTAACTACATATTTCAAATTAGTGCTGGTCAAGTGTTTCCCCCTGCCCACTTAGCTAAGTGTTTAAATATTAGGCTACATATAATTTAATAGAAGAAAACATAGAGCGGATAGAGAGGGACTGCCAGTTCCTTAATGTTTTGGCTGTATAATACAGTCAATGGCTGCATTAAAGAACTCGCAGTCTCTATCTCCCTCTCTGTTTTCTTCTATTGAATTCAATATGCAACCTTCTGTGTTTGTCAAAGAACGATGCCGGGACTAGTTTATGTGGATGCGGATAGATTTCCAGTGTTGTGCTTCGTTTGACACTGCCACTCGGTATTCGTATTTTTCTGTTAAGAAGTGACAGGCTTTTCAGCGAATGAAATAAGTGGGAGATAGGCAGGACTTTACAGCCTTCAGTGCGGTGGCTATGCAATGTAATCCGACACCAGAGTCACTTGTTACTACAGCTCATATACCCACACGCTGGGCCATAGATACTGAGATTCAGAAGCTAATAAACATTGATGAAACAATTAAAATACACAAAGAGTCCCCGAATTGACCTTTATTGTAATACATGATGACTTGTGTTTAGTGAAAAGAACTGTACACATATCAAGTAGATGGCTATTGCCTTACCTATGTGTTACAAAAGCCATTATAAACTGGGTGGGTCAAGCCCATAATGCTGATTGGCTGTGTCACCAGCGTCGTATTGAACAGACCAAGGCGCAGCGTGTTGAGTGCTCATTCTTGAATACTTTAATGAGTAACACTTACAAAATAACAAAAACGACCAACAGTTCCGTCAGGTACAATAACTAAACAAAAAATAACCACCCACAAAACCCAAAGGAAAACAGGCTGCCTAAGTATGGCTTCCAATCAGAGACAGGTGTCTTTCGTTGTCTCTGATTGGAAGCCATACTTAGGCAGCCTGTTTTTCTTTGGGTTTTGTGGGTGTTTATTTTCCGTTTAGTGATTTTACCTGACGGAACTGTTGAGCGTTTATCATTTTGTTGTTGAAGTGCATTCATTAAAATCCAAAGATGAGCACTATACACACTGCCCCTTGGTCTAATCCTTTCGACTCTGGTGACAGAAACAACCACCATAAGAAGACCAAGCAGCATGGGAGGAGGTACGTCGAGTCGTGGACCTGGGAGGAAATCCTGGATGGGGCAGGACCGTGGACAAGGCCGGGAGACTATCGCCGCCCGCCGGAGGAGATAGAGGCAGCGAAAGCGGAACGGCGTTACTTGGAGGAACGGCTGGAACGGCAAGAGGAGGCTGAGAGGCAGCCCCCAATTTTTTTTGTTGGGGGGGGCATACGGGTAGTGTGGCTAGGTCAGGGGGGAGCCCTGATCTAACTTCCCGGGCGTACAGGAGAGAGCCATGGAGCAAACCGGAGCCAATAAGGGAGTCAAGCGCTGAGTTCAACGAGAGATTCCGGGAAATGGTGCTGGCGGAGAGGGCACTGTGGAGCGGGCGTGCAGAGGGGCGAGAAATGCACTACGGGGTAATGCGCACTCTCTCGCCCATCCGCACGCACAGACCGGTGCGGTCGGTACGGGCTCCGCAGCGATGCCAGGCGAGAGTTGGCCGGCAGCCAGGAAGAAGTGCGCCGGCACAACGCATGTGGCCGCCAGTGCGTCTCCTCGGCCCAGTTTATCCTGCGCCTGCTCTATGCATGGCAGCACAGCCCAGTTCGCCCTGTGCCAGCGCTCCGCCCGTGCCGGGCTACAGTGACCATCCAGCCAGGACGGGGTATGCCAGCCCTGAGCTCCAGACCGCTGGTGCGCCTCCACGGCCCAGTGTTCCTTGTGCCTGCTCTGCGCACCCAGTCTCCTGTGCGTCTCCCCAGTCTGGTGAGACCGGTTCTTCACAGGAGGCTCCCCGTAGGAAGAATCAGAAAACTAGAACAAATTCCCCTAGAAACAAACCAACCCCAAAACAACCCCCCTGCCACGCCCTGACCATTCTATTATGGCAAAATGACCCTTCTCACTGGTCGGGACGTGACAGTCACGAATTTGTTCTAGTTTTCTGATTCTATGTTTCATTTTCCATGTGTGGCCGAGTATGGTTACCAATCAGAGGCAGGTGTCTTTCGTTGTCTCTGATTGGAAGCCATACTTAGGCAGCCTGTTTTTCTTTGGGTTTTGTGGGTGTTTATTTTTCCGTTTAGTGATTTTACCTGACGGAACTGTTGAGCGTTTATTATTTTGTTGTTGAAGTGCATTCATTAAAATCCAAAGATGAGCACTATACACGCTGCGCCTTGGTCGAATCCTTTCGACGCTTGTGACAGGCTGACAGCCGTGGTATGTCAGACCTTAAACCACGGGTCTCACAAAACATTTATTTCTACTGCTCAAATTATGCTGGTAAGCTGTTTATAATAGCATTAAGGCACCTCAGGGGTTTGTGATATACGGCCAATATACCACGGCTAAGGGTATATTCACAAATAACTTGATTCATTTCCCACATTTAGCAGCGTCGGCCTCAAGAGCGTTTATTTTGTTCTCTATCTTTTTCGGCATCACCTTTCTGTTTGATGATGCGCGTTTGACTTTGAATACGCAACCTCAGAAAACCGGGCAGGGCTATCTTGGTAAGGGGGCCGGCCATTGCCCACTGGTCACCCAAATGCTGGACATACAATGTGGTAAAAGCAGAACAAACGCAACATATCGACACAGAAATGTGTATGTGTGTGTGTGTACTTTTTTTTAACATAGATGTAGGCCTATTTCTGTTATTGTTGCATACATTGACTGCAGAGCCCTATGGGCCCAAGTCAAAAGTGGTGCACTGTAAAAGGAATAGGGTACCATTGGGATACAATCCTGATCTTGTTTCTTTGCCCAATTTTCCCTTTTTATAACACCAGTAATTCACCCTACCCTAGGTTTTGTTGTCGTGATGACGGATGGCCAAGCCATCACCATTTGTCACTACAAATTATTTACTGTAAACAAACATTACCATGAAAAAGAGGCAAAAGCATAGCTCGAGTGCCAGTATTTTTATGCTATGCAAACTCCTTTGGCTTGACAACGTTTGATAAACTACACTGAACGAAAATATAAACGCAACATGCTATTTTTAGACCTTATTTATTTATTTAACCTTTATTTAACCAGGTAGGCAAGTTGAGAACAAGTTCTCATTTACAATTGCGACCTGGCCAAGATAAAGCAAAGCAGTTCGACACATACAACAACACAGAGTTACACATGGAGTAAAACAAACATACAGTCAATAATACAGTAGAAAAATAAGTCTATATACAATGTGAGCAAATGAGGTGAGATAAGGGAGGTAAAGGCAAAAAAAGGCCATGGTGGCAAAGTAAATACAATATAGCAAGTAAAAACACTGGAATGGTAGATTTGTAGTGGAAGAAAGTGCAAAGTAGAATTAGAAATAATGGGGTGCAAAGGAGCAAAGTAAATAAATAAATAAATACAGTAGGGGATGAAGTAGTTGTTTGGGCTAAATTATAGATGGGCTATGTACAGGTGCAGTGATCTGTGAGCTGCTCTGACAGCTGGTACTTAAAGCTAGTGAGGGAGATAAGTGTTTCCAGTTTCAGAGATTTTTGTAGTTCGTTCCAGTCATTGGCAACAGAGAACTGGAAGGAGAGACGGCCAAAGGAGGAATTGGCTGCGGGGGTGACCAGAGAGATATACCTGCTGGAGCGCGTGCTACAGGTGGGTGCTGCTATGGTGACCAGTGATCTGAGATAAAAGGGGGACTTTACCTAGCAGGGTCTTGTAGATGACCTGGAGCCAGTGGGTTTGGCGACGAGTATGAAGCGAGGGCCAGCCAACGAGAGCGTACAGGTCGCAGTGGTGGGTAGTATATGGGGCTTTGGTGACAAAACGGATGGCACTGTGATAGACTGCATCCAGTTTATTGAGTAGAGTATTGGAGGCTATTTTGTAAATGACATCGCCAAAGTCGAGGATCGGTAGGATGGTCAGTTTTACGAGGGTATGTTTGGCAGCATGAGTGAAGGATGCTTTGTTGCGAAATAGGAAGCCAATTCTAGATTTAACTTTGGATTGGAGATGTTTGATGTGAGTCTGGAAGGAGAGCTTACAGTCTAACCAGACACCTAGGTATTTGTAGTTGTCCACATATTCTAAGTAAGAACCGTCCAGAGTAGTGATGCTGGACGGGCGGGCAGGTACGGGCAGCGATCGGTTGAAGAGCATGCATTTAGTTTTACTAGTATTTAAGAGCAGTTGGTTGGCCACGGAAGGAGAGTTGTATGGCATTGAAGCTCGTCTGGAGGATTGTTAACAGTGTCCAAAGAAGGGCCAGAAGTATACAGAATGGTGTCGTCTGCGTAGAAGTGGATCAGAGACTCACCAGCAGCAAGAGCGACGTCATTGATGTATACAGAGAAAAGAGTTGGCCCAAGAATTGAACCCTGTGGCACCCCCATAGAGACTACCAGAGGCCCGGACATCAGGCCATCGGATTTGACACATTGAACTCTATCAGAGAAGTAGTTGGTGAACCAGGCGAGGCAATCATTTGAGAAACCAAGGCTATTGAGTCTGCCGATGAGGATGTGGTGATTGACAGAGTCGAAAGCCTTGGCCAGGTCAATGAATACGGCAGCACAGTATTGTTTCTTATCGATGGCGGTTACGATATCGTTTAGGACCTTGAGCGTGGCTGAGGTGCACCCATGACCAGCTCTGAAACCAGATTGCATAGCGGAGAAGGTGCAGTGGGATTCAAAATGGTCGGTAATCTGTTTGTTGACTTGGCTTTCGAAGACCTTAGAAAGGCAGGGTAGGATAGATATTGGTCTGTAGCAGTTTGGGTCAAGAGTGTCCCCTCCTTTGAAGAGGGGGATGACAGCAGCTGCTTTCCAATCTTTTGGAATCTCAGACGACACAAAAGAGAGGTTGAACAGGCTAGTAATAGGGGTTGCAACAATTTTGGCAGATAATTTTAGAAAGAAAGGGTCCAGATTGTCTAGCCCGGCTGATTTGTAGGGGTACAGATTTTGCAGCTCTTTCAGAACATCAGCTGACTGGATTTGGGAGAAGGAGAAATGAGGAAGGCTTGGGCGAGTAACTGTGGGGGGTGCAGTGCTGTTGACCGCGGTAGGGGTAGCCAGGTGGAAAGCATGGCCAGCCGTAGAAAAATGCTTATTGAAATTCTCAATTATAGTGGATTTATCGGAGGTGACAGTTTCCAATCCTCAGTGCAGTGGGTAGCTGGGAGGAGGTGTTCTTATTCTCCATGGACTTTACAGTGTCCTATAACTTTTTTGAGTTTGTGTTGCAGGAAGCAAATTTCTGCTTGAAAAAGCTAGCCTTGGCTTTTCTAACTGCCTGTGTATATTGGTTTCTAACTTCCCTGAAAAGTTGCATATCACGGGGGCTGTTCGATGCTAATGCAGAACGCCACATGATGTTTTTGTGTTGGTTAAGGGCAGTCAGGTCTGGAGAGAACCAAGGGCTATATCTGTTCCTGGTTCAAAATTTCTTGAATGGGGCATGCTTATTTAAGATGTTGAGGAAGGCATTTAAAAAAAATAACCAGGCATCCTCTACTGACGGGATGAGGTCAATATCCTTCCAGGATACCCGGGCCAGGTCGATTAGAAAGGTTTGCTCGCTGAAATGTTTCAGGGAGCGTTTGACAGTGATGAGTGGAGGTCGTTTTACCGCTGACCCATTACGAATGCAGGCAATGAGGCAGTGATCGCTGAGACCTTGGTTGAAAACAGCAGAGGTGTATTTAGAGGGCAAGTTGGTTAGGATGATATCTATGAGGGTGCCCGTGTTTAAGGCTTTGGGGTGGTACCTGGTAGGTTTATTGATAATTTGTGTGAGATTGAGGGCATCAAGCTTAGATTGTAGGATGGCTGGGGTGTTAAGCATGTCCCAGTTTAGGTCACCTAGCAGCACGAGCTCTGAAGATAGATGGGGGGCAATCAGTTCACATATGGTGTCCAGAGCACAGCTGGGGGCAGAGGGTGGTCTATAGCAGGCGGCAACGGTGAGAGACTTGTTTTTAGAGTTCAAATTGTTTGGGTATAGACCTGGATAGTAGGACAGAACTCTGCAGGCTATCTCTGCAGTAGATTGCAACACCGCCCCCTTTGGCCGTTCTATCTTGTCTGAATATGTTGTAGTTAGGGATGAAGATTTCAGAGTTTTTGGTGGACTTCCTAAGCCAGGATTCAGACACGGCTAGGACATCCAGGTTGGCAGAGTGTGCTAAGGCAGTGAATAAAACAAACTTAGGGAGAAGGCTTCTAATGTTAACATGCATGAAACCAAGGCTATTACGGTTACAGAAGTCATCAAAAGAGAGCACCTGGGGAATAGGAGTGGAGCCAGGCACTGCAGGGCCTGGATTCACCTCTACATCACCAGAGGAACAGAGGAAGAGTAGGATAAGGGTACGGCTAAAAGCTATGAGAATTGGTCGTCTATGACGCCCAGAATAGAGAGTAAAAGGAGCAGGTTTCTGGGGGTGATAAAAAAGCTTCAAGGTATAATGTACAGACAAAGGTATGGTAGGATGTGAATACAGTGGAGGTAAACTTAGGCATTGAGTGATGATGAGAGAGATATTGTCTCTAGAAACATCATTGAAACCAGAAGATGTCATAGCATGTGTGGGTGGTGGAACTGAAAGGTTGGATAAGGTATAATGAGCAGGGCTAGAGGCTCTACAGTGAAATAAGCCAATAAACACTACCCAGAACATCAATGTAGCCGGAATATAGCCAGAACCTACATCAGAAGCTAGCCATCAGAAGCTAGCCAGCTAATTAGCTGCTAGGTATTTAGTCATTGTTAGCCACTGCTAGCGGCCTTTACCTTTAGCACAGACACCAGCCGCTTTTAGCCTGGATAATACTTGCCAGCCTGCATATCAGACTGTTTTTCTCCACTACAACACCGGATTCCTGCCGTAAGCCCTGGACCATTACTCCAGATCATCTCAGCTATCTAGCTGCCACCGAGTGGCCCAGCCTCGAAGCTAGCCTTGAGCCAAGCCCATCTCCCGGCCTGCTCAGTGGACCCTATGATCACTCCGCTACACAGCTGATGCCTCCCGGACTCTTCACTAACACGACTAGAATCCACTACACCACCGGATTGCTGCCGTAAGCTCTGAACGTTTGCATCGGATCATCCCTACTAGCTAGCTGCTACCGAGTGGCTATAGTGGCTCGTTAGCCCTTGTCCCGGCTAGCACCAGTTAGCCACGAGCCAGGCGCATCTCCCGGCTAGCAAACTAAATTACTCCAGCTACAATACCTCTTTTGCCAACTGGCCTGGACCCTTTGTCGACACGGAGCCCCGCCGTTCCATCACGACTGGTCTGCCAACGTAATTCCATCCGTTGTGCCCTCAACCGGCCTTTGCCGGACGTCGGAGCAGACACTTCTACTAGCCCCGGCCTGCTAACTTTTTTTTTTAACGCTGTGTCTCCCGCTTGCTAGTGTAGTAACGACTACCTAGCGGCTTCCCTGTTTCATCTATTGCTGTTCACTGGACCTTATGATCACTTAGCTACATAGCTGATGCCTGCTGGACTGTTCATTAATCACGCTACTCCATTTTGTTTATTTTGTTTATCTGTCGGCCCCAGCCTCGAACTCAGGCCCTGTGTGTAGTTAACTGACCCTCTCTGCCCATTCATCGCCATTTTACCTGTTGTTGTTGTCTAAGCTGATTAGCTGTTGTTGTCTTAACCGTTGTTGTCTTAGCTAGCTCTCCCAATCAACACCTGTGATTGCTTTATGCCTCGTTTTGGCTCTCTCTAATGTCAATATGCCTTGTATACTGTTGTTTAGGATAGTTATCATTGTTTTAGTTCACTGCGGAGCCCTTAGTCCCAATCAACATGCCTCAGATACCTATTTTGTCCCACCTCCCACACATGCGGTGACCTCACCCAGCATACAGTGGGGCAAAAAAGTATTTAGTCAGCCATCAATTGTGCAAGTTATCCCACTTAAAAAGACGAGAGAGGCCTGTAATTTTCATCATAGGTACACGTCAACTATGACAGACAAAATTGGAAAACAAAATCCAGAAAATCACATTGTAGGATTTTTTATGAATTTACTTGCAAATTATGGTGGAAAATAAGTATTTGGTCACCTACAAACAAGCAAGATTTCTGGCTCTCACAGACCTGTAACTTATTCTTTAAGAGGCTCCTCTGTCCTCCACTCGTTACCTGTATTAATGGCACCTGTTTGAACTTGTTATCAGTATAAAAGACACCTGTCCACAACCTCAAACAGTCACACTCCAAACTCCACTATGGCCAAGACCAAAGAGCTGTCAAAGGACACCAGAAACAAAATTGTAGACCTGCACCAGGCTGGGAAGACTGAATCTGCAATAGGTAAGCAGCTTGGTTTGAAGAAATCAACTGTGGGAGCAATTATTAGGAAATGGAAGACATACAAGACCACTGATAATCTCCCTCGATCTGGGGCTCCACGCAAGATCTCACCCCGTGGGGTCAAAATGATCACAAGAACGGTGAGCAAAAATCCCAGAACCACACGGGGGGACCTAGTGAATGACCTGCAGAGAGCTGGGACCAAAGTAACAAAGCCTACCATCAGTAACACACTACGCCGCCAGGGACTCAAATCCTGCAGTGCCAGACGTGTCCCCCTGCTTAAGTCAGTACATGTCCAGGCCCGTCTGAAGTTTGCTAGAGAGCATTTGGATGATCCAGAAGAGGATTGGGAGAATGTCATAAGGTCAAATGAAACCAAAATAGAACTTTTTGGTAAAAACTCAACTCGTCGTGTTTGGAGGACAAAGAATGCTGAGTTGCATCCAAAGAACACCATACCTACTGTGAAGCATGGGGGTGGAAACATCATGCTTTGGGGCTGTTTTTCTGCAAAGGGACCAGGACGACTGATCCGTGTAAAGGAAAGAATGAATGGGGCCATGTATCATGAGATTTTGAGTGAAAACCTCCTTCCATCAGCAAGGGCATTGAAGATGAAACGTGGCTGGGTCTTTCAGCATGACAATGATCCCAAACACACCGTCCGGGCAACGAAGGAGTGGCTTCGTAAGAAGCATTTCAAGGTCCTGGAGTGGCCTAGCCAGTCTCCAGATCTCAACCCCATAGAAAATCTTTGCAGGGAGTTGAAAGTCCGTGTTGCCCAGCGACAGCCCCAAAACATCACTGCTCTAGAGGAGATCTGCATGGAGGAATGGGCCAAAATACCAGCAACAGTGTGTGAAAACCTTGTGAAGACTTACAGAAAACGTTTGACCTGTGTCATTGCCAACAAAGGGTATATAACAAAGTATTGAGATAAACTTTTGTTATTCACCAAATACTTATTTTCCACCATAATTTGCAAATAAATTCATTAAAAATCCTACAATATGATTTTCTGGATTTTTTTTCTTCTCATTTTGTCTGTCATAGTTGAAGTGTACCTATGATGATAAATTACAGGCCTCTCTCATCTTTTTAGGTGGGAGAACTTGCACAATTGGTGGCTGACTAAATACTTTTTTGCCCCACTGTAACTAGTACGTCCAGAGATGCAACCTCTCTTATCGTCACTCAATGCCTAGGTTTACCGCCACTGTACCCGCACCCTACCATACCCCTGTCTGTACATTTTGCCCTGAATCTATCCTACCACGCCCAGAAATCTGCTCCTCTGTCCCCAACGCACTAGACGACCAGTTTTGATAGCCTTTAGCCGTACCCTTATCCTACTCCTCCTCTGTTCCTCGGGTGATGTGGAGGTTAACCCGGGCCCTGCGTGTCTCCAGGTGCTCTCATTTGTTGACTTCTGTAACCGTAAAAGCCTTGTTTTCTTGCATGTTAACATCAGAAGCCTCCTCCCTAAGTTTGTTTTACTCACTGCTTTAGCACACTCCGCCAACTCTGTTCTTGCCGTGTCTGAATCCTGGCTTAGGAAGGCCACCATAAATTCTGAGATTTCCATCCCCAACTACAACATTTTCCATCAAGATAGAACTGCCAAAGCGGGAGGAGTTGCAATCTACTGCAGAGATAGCCTGCAAAGTTTAACAGAACTTTCCAGGTCTTTGCCCAAACAGTTCGAGCTTCTAATTTAAAAAATGTATCTCTCCAGAAATAAGTCTCTCACTGTTGCCGCCTGTTATAGACCCCCCCCAGCTCCCAGCTGTGCCCTGGACACCATATGTGAATTGATTGCCCCCCATGCTTAACACCCCAGCAGTCCTACAATCTAAGATAGATGCCCTTAATCTCACACAAATTATCAAGGAACCCACCAGGCACAACCCTAAATCCGTAAACAATGGGCACCCTCACAGATATTATCCTGACCAACTTGCCCTCCAAATACACCTCTGCTGTTTTCAACCAGGATCTCAGCGATCACTGCCTGCATCTGCTATGGGTCCGCGTTCTAACGACCACCCCTCATCACTGTCAAGCGCTCCCTAAAACACTTCTGCGAGCAGGCCTTTCTAATCGACCTGGCCCGGGTATCCTGGAAGAATATTGACCTCAACCCGTCAGCAGAGGATGCCTGGTCGTTCTTTAAAAGTAATTTCCTCACCATCTTAAATAAGCATGCCCCTTTCAAAAAATGTAGAACTAAGAACAGATAAAGCCCTTGGTTCACTCCAGACCTGACTGCCCTCGACCAGCACAAAAACATCCTGTGGCGGACTGCACAAGCATCGAATAGTCCCCGCGATATGCAACTTTTCAGGGAAGTCAGGAACCAATAAACGCAGTCAGTTAGAAAAGCAAAGGCTAGCTTTTTCAAACAGAAATTTGCATCCTGTAGCTCTAACTCCAGAAAGTTTTGGACACTGTAAAGTCCATGGAGAATAAGAGCACCTCTTCCCAGCTGCCCACTGCACTGAGGCTAGGAAACCACCGATAAATGTCACCACCGATAAATCCACGATAATCGAGCATTTCTATAAGCATTTCTCTATGGCTGGCCATGCTTTCCACCTGGCTACCCCAACCCCGGCCAACAGCTCCGCACCCCCCGCAGCTACTTGCCCAAGTCTACCCAGCTGGTCATGGGTGCACCTCAGCCACGCTCAAGGTACTAAACAATATCATAACCGCCATCGATAAAGGACAGTACTGTGCAGCCGTCTTCATTGACCTGGCCAAGGCTTTCGACTTCAGCTCTATGCAGATGACACCATTCTGTATACATCTGGCCCTTCTTTGGACACTGTGTTAACAAACCTCCAAACGAGCTTCAATGCCATAAAACACTCCTTCCGTGGCCTCTAACTGCTCTTAAACGCCCCGCAGCTACCTTCCGTGGCCTCTAACTGCTCCGCACCCCCAGCAGCTACTTGCCCAAGCCTCCCAAGCCTCCCCAGCTTCTCCTTCACCCAAATCCAGATAGCAAATGTTCTGAAAGAGCTGCAAAACCTGGACCCGTACAAATAAGCTGGGCTAGACAATCTGGACCCTCTCGTCTAAAATTATCTGCCGCCATTGTTGCAACCCTTATTACCAGTCTTTTCAACCTCTCTTTCGTATCGTCCGAGATCCCTAAAGATTGGAAAGCTGCCGCGGCCATCCCCCTCTTCAAAGGGGGAGACACTCTAGACCCAAACTGTTACAGGCAAATGTCCATCTTGCCCTCCCTTTCTAAAGTCTTCGAAAGCCAAGTTAACAAACAGATCACTGACCATTTTGAATCCCACCGTACCTTCTCCGCTGTGCAATCCAGTTTCCGAGCTGGTCACGGGTGCACCTCAGCCACGCTCAAGGTACTAAACAATATCATAACCGCCATCGATAAAAGACAGTACTGTGCAGCCGTCTTCATTGACCTGGCCAAGGCTTTCGACCCCACCTCTATGCAGATGACACCATTCTGTATACATCTGGCCCTTCTTTGGACACTTTGTTAACAAACCTCCAAACGAGTTTCAATGCCATATAACACTCCTTCCGTGGCCTCTAACTGCTCTTAAACGCCAGTAAAACTAAATGCATGCTTTTCAAACAATCGCTGCCCGCACCCGCCCGCCCGACTAGCATCACTACTCTGGACGGTTCTGACTTAGAATATGTGGACAACTATAAATACCTAGGTGTCTGGCTAGACTGTAAACTGTTCTTCCAGACTCATATTAAACATCTCCAATCCAAAATTAAGTCTAAAATCGGCTTCCTATTTCGCAACAAAGCCTCCTTCACTCACAGTCTATCACAGTACCATCCGTTTTGTCACCAAAGCCCCATATACCACCCATCACTGCGACCTGTATGCTCTCGTTGGCTGGCCCTCGCTACATATTCATCGCCAGACCAACGGGCTCCAGGTCATCTATAAGTCTTTGCTAGGTAATGCTCCGCCTTATCTCAGCTCACTGGTCACCATAACAACACCCACCCGTAGCACGTGCTCCAGCAGGTATATCTCACTGGTCATCCCAAAAGCCTACAACTCTTTTGGCCGCCTTTCCTTCCAGTTCTCTGCTGCCAATGACTGGAACGAATTGCAAAAATCGCTGAAGTTGGAGACTTATATCTCCCTCACTAACTTTAAGCACAGCTATCTGAGCAGCTTACCGATCGCTGCAGCTGTACACAGCCCATCTGTAAATAGCCCATCCAATCTACCTACCTCATCCCCATATTGTTTTTATTTACTTTTTTGCTCTTTTGCACACCAGTATTTCTACTTGCACATCATTATCTGCACATCTATCACCAGTGTTAATTTGCTAAATTGTAATTACTTCGCTACTATGGCCTATTTATTGCCTTACCTCCTCACGCCATTTGCACACACTGTATATAGACTTTTTCTATTGTGTTATTGACTGTACGTTTGTTTATGTCATGTGTAACTCTGTGTTGTTGATTGTGTCGCATTGCTTTGCTTTATCTTGGCCAGGTCGCAGTTGTAAATGAGAACTTGTTCTCAACTGGCCTACCTGGTTAAATATCAAATCTCTATCTGTCACGTCCTGACCCTAGTAAGATGTCATTTTCTATAGTAGAGTTGGGCAGGGCGTGACAGGGGGTGTTTTTGGTTGTTCTATGTTTTCTATTTCTAAGTTTAAGTTCTAGTTTTTCTATTTCAATGTTGGGATTGTTTGGGGTTGATCTCTGATTGGAGGCAGCTGATCCTCATTGCCTCTGATTAGAGATCATATTTAAGTAGGGGAGTTTTCGCTTCCTGTTTTGTGGGTTGTTATATTTTGAGTAGTGTGTTTTCTTCTCTGCATCACGGTTTGTTGTTTTTGTGTTTTGAAGTATTTAAGTGTATTGCATTCAGTTTCACGTTTAATAAATATGTGGAACCACAAACACGCTGCATTTTGGTCCGATCCTTCAAACAGCTGTGACACTATCAAATCAGCCGCTGGTCCAAAATGTTCACAATCTCTCCCTTTTCTTCTCTTCTCTTATTTACTTTAGCTTTTTTTTTTACAATCAAGATAATGGAATTATAGCAATTGGCCTAAATTGATTGGCCATGTTTGGTCAAAACAAAACCCAGCAATGAAAGTAAGTAGCATCCAATCATCTAATCAGAGGCTGTGCTATCAGGTGAGTGTAATTAGGGTCCATGTATGGGCCAGGGGCGTTCTTATGATGTTCTATTATGTTGTACTGATAGTTCAGTTCTATGGTCCTGGCCTTTGAATATTCATGTCCCAACTATATAAAGCCATGGGTCAGGGGTCAGCCCAATGATTACAGACAGCGTACGCCAAAATATATACAAAATTAAACTGGGCTTTTGATAAAAACAAGAAAACAAATCCTGGTGATAAACATCAAATAAAAGCACACTGCAAAACACACAAAGGAGAAAATTACAGGTAATTACACTAATATGCATAGTCTCTGAATCACGGTTTCCCCGTGCAGTGATAGAAGTTGTGTGGTCAGGTATTGTAATGCAGGTCATGTGGTCAGTAGCTCAAACAACCAGTGAGAAATCATGACCATGGTAACTGCTCATTTGATTTATCTATTGATCATTACAAGACACATTTAGGTTTAACGATGGTAACAAACCATATAACACAAAAATCATGCAGTACTGAAATTGTGCAAAACAACATATTGTGTCAGACAAAGTACTACTACACCAGTCACACTTAGCAGTATAATGATTTTCATGAATATGATCGTTAGTTAGTTTACCAGCCACGGTTGCATCCCAAATGGCACCCTATTCTCTATATAGTGCACTACTTTTGACCAGGGCCCATAGAATAGGGTGCCATTTGGGATTCAACACAGTTCTTGGATTCAACCCAGTTCTTGGATTCTGCTGGCTCAGAGCAATCAAACCCCCTGCCTGTGCCTGCAGAGTCCAGGCCAGTGTGTGAATCATACATGAGCCTGTCTGTGTGGGAGAGAAACCCAATCGCTTTTACACAGACTGACTGACTGCCACTCAGACCTATGGACACAGGAGACAAGGAGGGGTGGAAGGGAGGGAAGGATTTTGTGACACCCCTATGATTCATTTCAGCCTCTCTCTACCTCCATCCACCCCACTCAGGGCCCTTATCGCTAAGCCACGGGGACACTTAACCCTGTTTTCATGTGTGCTGCTCGAGCACGAGGCTTACCATTAATAAGTAAAGAGGCACTCTGCTCCTCGCCTTTCCATGGGCAGTAATTATACTTCCAGCGAGATGGAAAATATTAGGCCTGTGTCCCAAATGGCACCCTAATTCCAGTCTAGGACTGTTACTTTAAGACTAAATGCTACTGTATCATAGATAATCGAAAATGAAGAGTTTCTAATTTAAAAGTAAAATTCCAATAATAGCTAGGTGTATCACATTCAGACACATTACATGTCTTCAGACATAGTTTGTTTCAAGACTCCAGTTCACCCTCTCTTGGATTAAAGCATTGCTCCGGAAATGAGCCCACACAACAAATAGAGATGACCACTGAATAATTGAGGACTCATCTTCATATTCTTGTTGAAGTATTAGTCTGGTGGATGAATTTTTTAAGAGCCTGGCACACCGATGCAGTGATGACATCCCTAATGATGATCCTTATCTTCCCTTTGAGCCTGGCAAACATTGACAGAGACAGACAAATAGACGAAAGGACAGAAAGAAAGGCAGGCAGGCAGGCAGGCAGGCAGGCAGTCAGGCAGGCAGGCAGGCAGGCAGGCAGACAGACAGACAGACAGACAGACGAGACAGACAGACGAGAGCGACACAGTATCAAACCCACATACATACAGAGAAAGAAAGAGAGAGAATCAAAGGAAACATTCACAGTAACCACTCCATATGTCAGCTTAATTGAATTTTAAATGACCTTTAAATAGTGCATCGACAAAGCACGACGACAGAACATGGTCAGATTAAATCCTGGCCTGAGTTAATATCGCACGCACGCACACACACACTTAATCTACACCCTTTTTCATCTTTGTAGTTATATTTAGATCATTCTAATACGAGTTCATTCAACAAGCTTCAAACACATGTTTTAAGTCCTTTAACAATGTGATTAGGTGTGGAGCGAGGAAAGACAGTACAGGAGAAATACAGAGAGAGAGAGCAATGGATTGGGCCTTTGGGCTCTCACATATCTCTCCAGAATGGCTCAGTCCTAATTGAATGTGGTCTCTGACTTTGTTCTACTTTGAAGTGGAAATCAATCAGAAAGCTAACTTCAGAGAGACTGCCCCCCCATCCCCTCTACCACCTCCCCCTGTCTCTCCAGGACACATCACTGAAATATACTTAATAAGTATAGTCAGGTCTAAAAAGTTTTCTATGGGGTTCAAGTATGGAGACTGAGATGGCCATTGCAAAATGTTGATTTTTGGTCAATTAACCATTTCTTTGTGGATTTTGGGGTTATTTTCTTGCTGGAAGATCCACTTGTGGCCAAGTTTCAGTCTCCTGGCAGCAGCAACCATGTCTTTAGCTAAAATGTCATGGTACTGGGTAAAGCTCATGATGTCATTGACTGTAACAAGGGCCCCAGGACCAGTGGAAGAAAAATAGCCCCTTAACATCAAAGATCCACCACCATATTTAGGAAATGTCCATACATTTTAACGTGGATCTTCCGCGAGATTAAATCTAGCCCTAAATCTAGTCCTGCAATAGCACGCTCAATAGGGATTCTCCATTGAATATGCTTTTTAGTCCAGGACTAGGCTTGACTATGTCTGAGAAACCAGTCTATAGAGTCTGCATACGATATAAGGGGTAGGGTTGGAATATCCCTGTTGGAATATTACTGAAATCTTGAGGGATTAAGCAGGAAATCTAGGAATCCTCCAAACGGGATTTATGGAAAACCTCATTGTCTTACGTCAGATAGCGCGACAAGCCGTCTGAGGGACAAGCGTTGCGTAGGAGTGACGCAATCTGACATCAGACAATGGGAAAGCTGACATTCACAGTGCACAGCTTTCCTTAAGACTGCTGCCCATCACCGCCCAAATCAAACTGGACTCCGAAAAATGTCCCTTTCAAAGGAAAATAGGTCAATAGAGACAAACACAGCAAAGGAGGAAAAGTGTCCAAATCACTTCAGCTCAAAGATTTTATACATCATATTATTTTTCCACTTTCACACATGGAAAGTATTGCCAGACTCAGGGCGCTCCGCACACTCCAGCGGCTGTGAGAAGAGACTATACAAGTACACTGACTTTCTTATGCCAACTTGTCAGCCAATCAGTAGGGGAGAGTGGGGTAAGTTGAGCCATTTTTTACATTCAGTGTCACTCCGTCAAGGGAAATATAGTATTCTTTCTAACAAAGATATTGTGAGGGTTCAGTGAACAGCCGGAGGAAGACGACGCGACAGAACCCTCCTCATGGGATCGGTACTCAGTGTAAAGCCAATTAGTACACAGCTGGGCCCATTAATTGGCTTGGTGTTTCCCTCTATATAGGTGTGCCAGGAGATGAGTTCGAGGGGGGATTGGGAGCAGACACTGGGACCTGTGAGGATGTCAGACATGCCTACCTCAGAGAAAATGACTTTATACTTGGGGTCTGAAATGTACGCTGTGGCATGTATGGGCTTCAGGCAGAAGTCTTCATGCTTTTTGATCTATTTCAGAACTGCAGTTTTCTCTGCTTGGAGCAACAGTGAAGTGGACAGGGCAGTACGGATTTCTTCTCTTACATCTGCAAGTAGAGTCTGAACAGGGTCTGAACAGGATGGCAGAGTCAGAAAGGATGGCATTGTCTCACTCAATCGGTGCAATGGCTACTGCTATAGGTTTCAGGAGTATCAAGCTGCTTACCACTCTCTCCCAAAATACATAATCTAGGAGGATCCTCTTGATGGGGCTGTCCATATCGGCAGACTGTGATATGGCCATTTCTTGGAGAGACTCCTTCCCCTCCAGAAACTGTCAAACATGATGACACCACCACCCCAACGGGTGTTGCTGGGCAGCTTCAATGTGGTGCTCTTATTCTTCTCACTTTGCTTGGTGAGGTAGATTGCTGCTATAACTTGATGACCCTTCACACACCTTACCATTTCCTTGGCTCTCTTGTACAGTGTATCCATTGTTTTCAGTGCCAAGATGTCCTTGAGCAGATTCAATGCATAAGCAGCACAGCCAATGGGTGTGATGTGAGGGTAGGACTCCTCCACTTTAGACCAAACAGCCTTCATGTTCGCAGCATTGTCTGTCACCAGTGCAAATACCTTCTGTGGTCCAAGGTCATTGATGACTGCCTTCAGTTCATCTGAAATGTAGAGACCGATATGTCTGTTGTCCCTGCTCTTGTCTGTGTCTGTGCTCTTGTAGAATACTGGTTGAGGGGTGGAGATAATGTAGTTAATTATTCCTTGCCCACGAACATTCGACCACCCATCAGAGTTGATTGCAATACAGACTGCTTTCTCTATGATTTGCTTGACCTTCACTTGAACTCTGCATCCAGCAAATGAGTAGATAAAGCATGTCTGGTTGGAGGGGTGTATGCTGGGTGAAGAACATTCAGAAATCTCTTCCAATACACATTGCCTGTGAGCATCAGAGGTGAACCAGTTGCATACACAGCTCGAGCAAGACATTCATCAGCATTTCTCTGACTACGTTCCTCCATTGAGGAACTTCTGATTCCAGGAGGACCATGAGCTGTTGTTATCAATAAGGTGTCTGATTCATCATTTTCACCTTGAGTAGAAGTAGAGGGACTTTTGTCAGAGGTTGCTTGTTGTGAGCGCTGAGGGAACTTTATGCACTTGGCCAGATGATTCTGCATCTTTGTTGCATTCTTCACATATGATTTGGCACAGTATTTGCAAATATTTACAGCTTTCCCTTCTACATTAGCTGCAGTGAAATGTCTCCACACATCAGATAGTGCCCGTAGCGTTTTCCTGTAAAGATTAGAAAAAACATACAATTTCATGTAGAGATAAATAGTTAAGCAGTTAGATTAAACAACTCCATTGTTAGATAAATGTTTTAAAATGAAGCATGTATGGAAACAGGTGAATTAACACTCCTCAGTTAGCAGGCTCAAGCAAGCTAAAACCCACATGGTAGCAAAAACTAACTAGCAGAAATTGTTAACAAGTTAGAAATTATTTAAACACACTTTGCTGTAGGCTACTATTTACTAGTTAACAAAAAATAATGTATGTCATAAAATATATTCACCCCACCCAGTATTGTAATCAAAACTGACTAGAAAGCATGTAATCCTTGGCTCAGACAGTGTAATAGTGTGCAAGATCTTGAGAATCAGCTGTACATGTGATGGAAGAGTTCACTGCACATGTGATGGAAGAATGCACTGTGCATGCAGAGGGTTGCAATTCCATTGAATTGGGGATAGTTTAACCAAAATATTCCACAAGACCTAGAGTTGCCTTAAGTGTATCCCACAAAAAAGGTTCACTGATATAAGCTAACTTTTTTGATGAATTTTAGCAAAATTCCGAGCTTAACTTCCCATGGAAATGTACTGGAAAGTTTACAACCCTTTACAACCCTAGCTGTTAGAACCAGTAATGGCAGCTTTACGACTCTTGGGTAGCGGAAAGACTTTTGCTTCCCTCCATGCCTGAGGACAAAGACTTTCCTTTAGGCTCAGATTAAAGATATGACAGATAGGAGTGGCTATAGAGTCAGCTATCATCCTCAGTAGCTTTCCATTTAAGTTGTCAATGCCAGGATGTCTGTCATTATTGATCGATAACAATTTCTTCTTCTTTTTGTTGAGTTTAGTCACATAATTTCTCAATTTGCAGTAAGTCGGCCTGTCAGATGTGCAGCCAGACTTATTAGTCACTCCTTTTGCCCCATCTCTTTCAGTCATACAGTTTATACATTTCTTACCAATCCATGGAGCCTTAACAGTTCTAACAGTAAGTTTCATAACAGGTGCATGTTTATCAATAATTGGAAGATCAAAATTCCATAAATGTATCAAGTGCAGCATCTAGATGCTCCTTATTAATCACATCAGACCCAAAAATATTTTTAACATCCACATAAGAGTCACAGCAAAATCCTTTTTATGATCTCTTATACACTATTTTAAGCCCAGTTTTTGGAACGTTGGCTTACTTGGATATAGCCACTATATTGTGATCACTGCATCCAATGGGTACGAATAAAGCTTTAGAACAGAGTTCTAAAGTATTAGTAAAAATATGATCAATACATGTGGATGATCTTGTTCCTGTAGTGTTTGTTAACACCCTGGTAGGTTGATTAATAACCTGAACTAGATTACAGGCACTGGTTACAGTGAGAAGCTTCCTCTTGAGCGGACAGCTTGATGAAAACCAGTCAATATTCAGGTCCCCAAGAAAGTAGACCTCTCTGTTTACATTACATACACTATCAAACATTTCACACATATTATTTAGATACAGACTGTTAGCACTTGGTGGCCTATAGCAACACTCCAAAGGAAAAGGCTTCAGATGTGCCAGGTGAACCTGCAACCACCACACTTCAATAACATTTGATATGAGATCTTCTCTAAACATTAGAGGGACATGGCTCTGAATACAGCGCATTCGGGAAAGTATTCAGACCCCTTGACTTTTCCCACATTTTTGTTACGTTACAGCCTTATTCTAAAATGTATTAAATATTATTTGTTTTTATCAATCTACACACACTACCCCATAATGACGAAGCAAAAACAGGTTTTTAGAAATGTTTTATTAACATTTATTAAAAATTAAAACAGAAATACCTTATTTACATAAGTATTCAGACCCTTCGCTATGAGACTTGAAATTGAGTTCAGGTGCTTCCTGTTGATCATCCTTGAAATGTTTCTACCACTTGATTGGAGTCCAGGACACTGGTAAATTAAATTGATTGGACAAGATTTGGAATGGCACACACCTGTCTATATAAGGTCCCATAGTTGAGAGTGCATGTCAGAGCAAAAACCAAGCCTTGAGGTTGAAGGAATTGTTTGTAGAGCTCTGAGACAGGATTGTGTTGAGGCACAGATATAGGGAAGGGTACCAACAACAATTATGCAGCATTGAAGGTCACAAGAACACAGTGGCCTCCATTATTCTTAAATGGAAGAAGTTTGAAACCACCAAGACTCTTCTTAGAGCTGGCCCGCCCGACCAAACTGAGCAATTAGGGAAAACGGAAGCCACTCCTCAGTAAAAGGGGGAAAGATGAACAGAGCAAAGTACTGAGAGTTCCTTGATGAAAACCTGCTCCAGAGTACTCAGGACCTCAAACTTGGGCGAAGGTCACCTTCCAACAGGACAACGACCCTAAGCAGACAGCCAAGACAACACAGGAGTGGCTTCGGGACAAGTCTCAATGTCCTTGAGTCGCCCAGCCAGAGCCTGGACTTGAACCTGATCGAACATCTTTGGAGTGACCTGAAAATAGCTGTGCTGCGACGCGTCCCAACCTGACAGAGCTTTAGAGGATCTGCAGAGAAGAACGGGAGAAACTCCCCACATACAGGTGTGCCAAGCTTGTAGCGTCATACCCAAGAAGACTCGAGGCTGTAGCTTCAACAATGTTCTGAGTAAAGGGTCTGAATACTTATGTAAATGTGATATTTCAGTTACTTATTTAATCTTTGGCACACATTTCTAATAACCTGTTTTTGCTTTGTCATTATGGGGTATTGTGTGTAGATTTTTGAGGAAAAAAAACGATTTAATCCATTTTAGAATAAGGCTGTAAAAAGTGAACGGGTCCGAATACTTTCCTAATGCAGTGTATACAGCAACACTTCCCCTGTAAGCATTCCTGTCTCTTCTATAGATGTTATATCCTTGTATTGCTACTGCTGTATCATCAAATGAATTATCTAAGTGAGTCTCAGAAATGGCCAGTATATGAACGCTATTTGATGTTAGCAAGTTATTGATTTCATGAACCTTATTTCTAAGGCTACATATATTAATATGGGCTATTTTCAGCCCTTTCCTGGGTAGCTTATCAGAGATAGACATAATATGGAAAAGAGCAAACAAAGCAAGAGAAAAGAATATTCATTCAGCAGTCCATTAATTGGTGGGTGTGTGTAAGTGTGTAAGTGTGTGTGTGTGTGTGTGTGTGCTGCTGGGGTTAAACTACGAACCCATAGGCTTGGCTCTCTCATCCCTTCCAGGCTTTCGGGAGGGAGGGTGGACAATGAGTCTGTCCTAGCGGATGTAAGCAATGTCCCCACGCGCTCTGGCAGCTTTCATGGCTGGGATAAGTTATTTCCTCTTCTGGCGCACAGCTTCAGGATAGTTCTCGTTGACGAAGATATACGTTCCTCTCAAGTTCTTGGTTCTTTCCAGAACAGCTACCTTGTCCTTGAACCTCAGGAACTTGACCACTATCGGACTGGGCCTGTCACCTGGGCCGGTGGTGGGTTTTCCAGTCCTGTGGGCACGCTCCAAATCAATCTTCCTGTGGTCCATTTTTAGTTTCTCTGAGATCATTTCCCTCACTTTGTCCTCAGACTCAGTCCAAGTCTCATGGGGAGATTCTGCAATTCCGTCCACAACCATGTTGTTCCACCTTGATTGTCCCTCGTGATATTCTGATTTCTCCGTCATTGTTATCATGGATTTACATACAGAACTGACATCTTCTCTCAATGACTTACAGATTGCTGTCATCTTGCCGTTCTCCTGTTTAGACTCATCGAGCTGACCTGGGGAGAACTGCAAACTCTTCTTCAGGTCCTGGACCTCTCTGGTCAGGTCATGCATTCTTTCATTAGTTGACTCCACCAGTATTTGGATAAAACACTTGAAGCTATTTTGTTGTTGTTGTAACAACTGCTTGTAGAACTCTTTCTGTTCGTTTAAAAGATCCTTCACCTGTGACAGAGAGACACCACTGTCCTCAATGGTACTCCCGGCTGGCTTTGGTCTTCGTCATGGTAACAACAGTAGGTTACGCTGTTACTCCTCACAGTTCCAGACAGGGCACTGCCCATACCATAACCCCACCGCCACCATGGGGCACTCAGTTCAAACATTGACATCAGCAAACCGCTCGCCCAAACAATACACTGTCTGCCATCTGCCTGGTACAGTTGAAACCAGAATTCATCTGTGAAGAGCACACTTCTCCAGCATGCCAGTGGCCATCAAAGGTGAGCATTTGCGCACTGAAGTCGGGTACGACGCCAAACTGCAGTCAGGTCAAGACCCTGGTGAGGACGACGAGCATGCAGATGAGCTTCCTTGAGACGGTTTTATGACATTTTGGGCATAAATCCTTCGGTTGTGTAAACCCACAGTGTCCTCAGCTGTCTGGGTGGCTGGTCTCAGATGATCCCACTGGTGAAGAAGCTGGATGTGGAGGTCCTGAGCTGGCGTGGTTCACGTGGTCTGCGGATGTGAGGCCGGTTGGACGTACTGCCAAATTCTCTAAAATGACTTTGAAGGTGGCTAATGGTAGAGAAATTAACATGAAATTATCTGGCAACCGCTCTGATGGACATACCTGCAGTCAGCATGCCAATTGCATGATCTCTCAAAATTTGAGACATCTGTGGCATTGCGTTGTGTGACAAAACTGCACATTTTAGAGTGGCCTTTTATTGTCCCCAGCACAAGGTGAACCTGTATAATAATCATGCTGTTTAATCAGCTTATTGATATGCCACACAAGTCAGGTGGATGGATTATCTTGGCAAAGGATAAATGCTCACTAACAGGGATGTAAACAAATTTGTGCTCAAAAGTTGAGAGAAATAAGCTTTTTGTGTATGGAACATTTCGGGGATCTTTTATTTCAGCACATGAAACATGGGACCAACAGTTTACATGTTGCGTTTATATTTTTGTTCAGTGTATTGTTCGTAAGGCATTGCAGAAAAGTTATCCTGGAACAGGGTGATCAAATTAAGATCCCTACACCACTTTTTCCATGTGGTTTCTTCCTTCACAGACCATGAAATTATCACCTCTTCCTAAATATTTGGTAAAATTCTACATTTTGTGTATGGTTTCCTAGAAACAAGGGTGGCTCAACTTATCCCTTTGGCTCAACTTACCCCACTCTCCCCTAACCATCAGGAAGCGAAAGAGTGGTTGTTCCTTTGACAGAGACAAATGGCCCCCTATCCCCTATTTAGGGCACTACTTTTGACCCGGGCCAATAGGGTGGGAATAGGATGCCATTTGGGACACATCTAGAGAGACAGAGTACACACCCACTCACACGCACACACACACCTGAATTCACAGTGTCCTCTCTTCCTCTCTCAATGAAAGGTCAGTGAGAACTCTGCAGCACATCCATTCCTCCAGGTCAGTCTGACATCCAGCAAGCTAACAGCGCCTCTTCCTCTGCATCACAATACAATACAGTCCCTCTTCTCCAGCACTCAGACCTATGAAAAAAGGGGCATTGGAGAAAGAGGACCTTGGATAGCTAATGTTTTCTGGAGGCATTTTTTAACACTGCTAATTGTCATCAATGTTCAGCTACGTGTGAATTGTTCAGTCAAATCCCAACCCAATTCTTCCTGACCTGTTCTGTTCAGTGAGCAGAATAGATTTGTAGTGTTGTTCCTGCAGCAGCCGTGCGGATAAGAGAGAGTGAGAAAGAGTGAGAAAGTGTGTCAGAGAGAGAAGAGAGAGAGAACTGGGAGAGAGAGCAGAGAGAGAGAAACCTCATTGTTGTCTTGTTTCTCAGAGGCTCAAGCAGTCAGATAGCATAAAAGGAGGTTTTCTGATCACACGCTCCCCACTTCACACACATCCCTCCATTGATATAGGTGAAGGCCCTGCAATTATCTACTGTATAATGACGGTGCGGCCCTGTCTCCTCACACACTCAACGAAAAGGAAATGAGGGGGTTGTCCCAAATGGCACCCTATTATAGTGCACTACTTTTGACCAGAGTCAAAATTAGTGCACTTTATATGGAATAGGCTGCCATACGGGACACAGTCGAGGAGCGGAGCAGGCAGCGGCACAGCTGGGAGAGCGCAGCTGGCTCAGTCCTCCTCTCATTCTCACAGAACAACAGGACAGAATGTGTTGCCTCTGATAATGTTGTGAATGCAAATGACCGTTGGCCGAATGAAGAACCCCATTCTGAGGTGAGATCAGAAAGGAGGTGGTGGTGAAGGAGAGAACGAATGAGAGAAGGAGGGAGGGTGTGAGGGAGCGAGGTAGGGAAGGTGGGCTTGTAAATGCATTGGGTACATCACGACTAACTTCTTGCTTGACTAAACCTAAAGTTTAGCTTTACTGTAATTGTGGTACTGTAATACTTTGTATTTGTATTTATTAAGGATCTCCATTAGCTACTCTTCCTGAGGTCCATCAAAATGAAGGCAGTTATATAACATTTGTAAAACATTACAATACATTTCACAACACATTACACTCTACAACACAAAATCAATGTGTACGTGTGTGTTTACTGCGTATGTTATCATGTGTGCGTGTATGAATGTGTATGTGCCTCAGATTTTACTGCTTACATGAGTTACTTGATGTGGAATAGAGTTACATGTAGTCATGGATCTATGTAGTACTGTACACCTCCCATAGTCTGTTCTGGACTTGGGGACTGTGAACAGAGTTCTGGTGGCAAGTTTTGTGGGGTATGCATGGGTGTCCGAGCTGTGTGCTAGTAGTTTAAACAGACAGAACGGTGCATTCAACATGTCAATACTTCTCTAAAAAAAAAGTAGTGATGAATTCAATCTCTCCTCTACTTTGAGCCAGGAGAAACTGACATGCATATTATTAATGTTAGCTGTCCGTGTACATTTAAGGACCAGCCGTGCTGCCCTGTTCTGGGCCAATTGTAATTATAATTATTTTGTGGCACCTGACCACACGACTACAGAGTAGTCCAGGTGCGAAAAAAACTAGGTCCTGTAGGACCTGCCTTGTTGATAGTGTTGTTAAGAAGGCAGAGCAGTGCTTTATTATGGACAGACCTCTCCCCAACTTAGCTACTGTTGCATCAATATGTTTTGACCATGATAGTTTTACAATCCAGGGTTACTCCAAGCAGTGAAGTCTCCTCAACTTGCTAAATTTCCACATTATTCATTACAAGTTTTAGTTGAGGTTTAGGGTTTGTGAATGATTTGTCCCAAATACAATGCTTTTAGTTTTTGAAATATTTAGGACTAACTTATTTCTTTCCACCCATTCTGAAACTGACTGCAGCTTTTTGTTAAGTGATAGTGATTTCACTTGCTGTGGAAGCTGACGTACATAGACCCTCAGGCTTTACTCTGAGTCAGTGGCAGGTTATTAGTAAAGATTGAAAAAATGAAGGGGCCTAGACAGCTTCCCCGGGGAATGCCTGACTACCTGGATTATGTTGGAGAGGCTTCCATAAAAGAACCCTCTGTGTTATGTTAGACGGGTAACTCTCGATCCACAAAATAGCAGAGGATGTAAACCCATAACACATACAGTACCAGTCAAAAGCTTGGACAGACCTACTCAATCCAGGGTTTTTCTTTATTTTTACTATTTTCTACATTGCAGAATAATAGTGAAGACATCAAAACTAAATAAAGAAAAACCCTTGAATGAGTAGGTGTGTCCAAACCTTTGACTGGTACTATACGTTTTTCCAGCAGCAGATTATGATCGATAATGTCAAAAGCCACACTGAAGTCTAACAAAACAGCTCCTACAATCTTTTTATTTTCAATTTCTCTCAGCCAATCATCAGTCATTTGTGTAAGTGTCATACATGTTAAATGCCCTTCCCTATAAGCGTGCTGAAAATCTGTTGTTAATTTGTTTACTGTGAAATAGCACTACTAAAGGGTTGGTAACAAGCTGATTGGTCGACTGTTTGAGCCAGTAAAGGGTGCTTTGCTATTCTTCGGTAGCAGAATGACTTTTGCTTCCCTCCAGGCCTGAGGTCACACACTTTCCTGTAGGCTTAGCTGGAAAATAAGTGTGACAATATCATCCGCTATCATCCTCAGTAATTTTCCATCCAAGTTGTCAGACCCAGGTGGCTTGTCATTGTTGACAGACCCCAACAAGAATTATTCACCTCTTCCACACTCACTTTACGGAATTCAAAATTACAATGCGTGTCTTTCATAATTTAGTCAGTTATGCATGGATGTGTAGATTCAGAATTTGTTTTTGGTATGTCATGCCTAAGTTTGCTAATCATGCCAATGAAAAAATTATTAAAGTAGTGGCAATATCAGTATTTTTTTTGTGATAAATGAGCCATCTTATTCAATGAATGATGGAGCTGAGTTTGCCTTTTTGCCCAAAATGTCATTTAAGGTGCTCTAAAGCTTTTTAATATCATTCTTTATATAATTTCTCTTTGCTTCATATCAGTTTATTATTTTTGTGCAGCCAGACTTATTGCATTAAGTTGGTCTTATACCTGTGCATTAACACTGTAATTACTCTAGTAACATTGTATTGACACATTGTTACATAGTAACTTCAGTAATTGCATAGTATTGGAGTTCAACTGTTATTCTCAAAGGGGAATAAGGAACAGTCCCTATATATGCATATATGTAGCCCCTATGTATGTTTGTACCGGTATGTAAAGAAACATATTTCTAGAGAGAAATGGGCACTTACCCTGTGGTTTATGGACGTTAACAAATTTTATTTAAATGTTATACATAAAACTTTAGTTTGTTCATTCTTTTTTTTATTTAGCCAAACAAAAAATCATATATTTTTTAAATATTAATTCTTATTTACAATTTAAAACAGTACAGTAAATAATAACAACATTATCAATAATACAAATGTTATAAAACATAAAATTTCCATTTGAAAATTTGTAAGCTGGGAATTCCATAATGTTAGGATACAAAGTAGCTATGCGGAGTTGTTCTACATTCAAACAGGAACTAGAGGTGTGTTTAATCAAATAAGAATTAGGCTACATGTCAATCTGTTCAGCAGGACACAACGATGTGGAACATTCTGATAGAAATAAATGATGTGGAACAAACATGTCTCTCGGCCTTATAGAAGAAGTAATCATGTAGGCTGTATTCATGCTATTTCTATCTGCAACATTCAACAATGTTTGACTACTGAATGTGACCCAAATTTCCTTTATAGAATTCCTTGAATTGTCATTTTACAATACCATTTGGAAGTGACAACCACACAGGTGGCATACATTTGCGGCATAAAGATAACCAACAGAATATGGACAAATTATGATCGACATGGTTGTGGCCAGAATTACAACCAAACGTTTGCTCTGTTGAACGCACTTCGAGCTCATTATTAAGGTCACCATTGTCTAAAGGGACGGGGCTGGGGAGAGAAGGCGTGTGTTGTCTGTGTGTGTATGTGTACAGAGTAAGGAGATGAGACGGTCGGCAGGGAAGTGAAAACATGGATAAAAACAAAACAAAGTAACGGTACAGCAGCCTGGTCTACTGGACATCATCATCATCATCACCAGGACTGCAGACTACCGGGACGCCATACAACCACAACTCCAGACTACCGCAACCAAAGTCTACAGACTTCTGGACTTCCCCATCCAATTCCCTTTTTTCCAGGTCCCATAAAGTCAGTTCCAGTCCCCTGCTCCTTCCTGTATAATTCCTGGCAGGAGGAAGAACGACGTCTGTCATCAGGAGCCATTTTGGGGAAACGTGTCCTCCTGGGCATTGGCAGATTCCAGCATGCCTGCTGGCTGCTCAGAAGGCGCTGTGTCGTTCTGTTCCTGGTGGTCTTGTGTGAGGGATCTTGGCATGGAGGAGAGACATAGATAGTAATTTCATGTTTCAAATCACACAAAAAGAATCACACAAAAAGTGTGTGTGTGGGGGGAGGGGGAATTGTGTGACGTACCAGTCTTAGAAATGATAGTGAGGCAGATGTTAGAAAGAGAGGCGCAGAAACTGAATGAGAGGATGTGTATATGCAGCTGAGATCCAATGAAAGAGAACAAATGAACAAAGAGAACAACACAAAGAGATGAGACCAAGAGACAAAACTCTGGTTAGTCCAGAAAAATATAATGCGTAAAAATAAATAATGAAACAATGATATCAGAGCAAGTAATGACGGATTCAAAAGAGTGTACCACACGAAAGTGAACAAAAACATTGATAAGATGAGTATGAAGGTTAGTACTGTAAGTAGCTAGGCTTGATACATGCAGCCCAATGGCCGCATGTATCAAGTTTCTCACAATACGAGTTCTGATATAGGGTCTTTTTTTTATTTTTTATTAACATCACAATGAATAAGATGACAAAGGGGGGTTAGCACTCCTGTTTTGAGACATTTGATGCATACAGCCTGTTCTCTAAAGAAACAGCAGTTTCTATGTTTTCTGGGCGGCTCCACAGACCTGCTCGTTCATGACAGTGGAGAGCTCGGTGAGCATGTCCCTGTAGTGGGCCCTCATCTCCTCCTGGTACTCCAGCTGGTCCTCCTTGATCAGCCGCTCGTTGACGTCCAGCGCCTGGCCGCACGCCTCCGCAAACTGCCTGCAGGGCCAGACAGAGATTGTTAGGGCACTGTAAGGGCCAAGAGTTTTCCCTGTCCTGACCATGTGACCTGATCTGGAAAAACTCTGGGTTCTAGTTATCTTGACCCCAACCCTTTTGCTTAAGATGTATCAAATGCATCATCGATCTATGTGTGGCGCAGTTGGTAAGAGCGTGGCTCTAGCAACACCAAGGTCGTAGATCCAATTCCCACAGGGGTCACATACACATACTAAAAATGTACTTTTTGGATAAAAGCATCTGCTAAGTGGTGCATAAAGGTATTTTCTTTGATCCAGGTCATGAAAAGTGTTGTGAAGAATACCTGAAAATCTCCTTGAGCAGTTTCACTTGGTTGTCAGGGTATTTCTTGGCATTTTTCTCTTCCAGGAAAGCTCGGGCATAGGCCATGGGCCCTGCATTCACCTGTAAGGTAAGTTCATGGTTATTCACCTGCATCATTTTCAACAGACAGCACAGTATGAAGAAATTAGTACTGAGGGTAATGCTAATAATGCAAGAGGCTAATACTAGTGATGGAAGAGGCTAATGCTAAAGATGCAAGACGCTAATGATAATAGTGATGCTTGAGGCTAATGCTAATTCTGTGGTTGCCATGGTGCCATGAGGTCACTTTGGCAGAGAGCTCCTGTACATTTTGTATATAATTAAAACATTTCCCTGCAAATCTTTTGTTTTAAGAATGAACAATTAATATACCCATTTTTTTTTTTTACATTTATTTAACTAGGCAAGTCAGTTCTTATTTACAATGACGGCCTTCCGAGGAACAGTGGGTTAACTGCCTTGTTCAGGGGCAGAACGACAGACAGTGTAAAAAACAAATTTGTGGGGCGAGGGGGGGTGTCAATGTGAATCATTTGATTCATTGTTCAGCAGTCTTATGGCTTGGGGTTAGAAGCTGTTAAGGAGCCTTTTGGTCCTAGAGTTGGTTGTCCGGTACCGCTTGCCGTGTGGGAGCAGAGAAAAAAAACAGTCTGTGACTTTGGTGACTGGAGACTTTGACAATTTTTGGGGCTTTCCTCTGACACCGCCTAGTATATAGGTCCTGGATGGCAGGAAGCTTGGCCCCAGTGACTGGGCAGTACGCACTATCCTCTGTAGTGTCTCATGGTCAGATGCCGAGTAATTACCATACTAGACGGTGATGCAACCGGTCAGGATGCTCTCAATGGTGCAGATGTAAAACTTTTTGAGGATTACATTTACATTTTAGTCATTTAGCAGACGCTCTTATCCATAGCGACTTACAGTAAGTAGTGAATACATTTCATATTTTTTTTTCCGTACTGGTCCCCCGTGGGTATCGAACCCACAACCCTGGCGTTGCAAACACCATGCTCTACCAACTGAGCCACACGAGAGCGAGGATCTGGGGACCCATGCCAAATCTTTTCAGTCTCCTGAGGGGGAAAAGGTGTCGTCGTGCCCTCTTCACGACTGTCTCGGTGTGTTTGGACCATGATAGTTCGTTGGTGATGTGGATACCAAGGAACTTGAAACTCTTGATCCGCTCCACTACAGCCCCGACAATGTTAATGGGGCATGTTTGGACCGCCTTTTCCTGTAGTCCATGATCAGCTTCTTTGTCTTGCTCACATTGAGGGAGAGGTTGTTGTCCTGGCACCACACTGCCAGGTCTCTGACCGCCTCCCTATAAGCTGTCTCATCGTTGTCGGTGATCAGGCCTACCACTGTTGTGTTGTCAGCAAACCTAATGATGGTGTTGGAGTCGTGTTTGGCGATGCAATCGTTGGTGAACAGGGAGTACAGGAGGGGACTAAGTACACACCCCTGAGGGGCCCCAGTGTTGAGGATCAGCGTAACAGATGTGTTGTTGCCTACGCTTACCACCTGGGGCCGGCCCGTCAGGAAGTCCAGGATCCAGTTGCAGAGGGAGGTGTTTAGTCCCAGGGTCCTTAGCTTAGTGATGAGCTTTGTGGGCACTATGGTGTTGAACACTCAGCTGTAGTCAACGAACAGCATTCTCACATAGGTGTTCCTTTTGTCCAGGTGGGAACGGGCAGTGTGGAGTGCGATTAAGATTGTGTCATCTGTGGATCTGTTTGGGTGGTATGCGAATTGAACTGGGTCTAGGGTATCCGGGAGGATGCTGTTGATGTGCGCTATGACCAGCCTTTCAAAGCACTTCACGGCTGCCGACATGAGTGCTACGGGGCGATAATCATTTAGGCAGGTTACCGTCGCTTCCTTGGGCACAGGGTCTGCTTGAAACATGTAGGTATTACAGACTCGGTCAGGGAGAGGTTGAAAATGTCAGTGAAGACACTTGTCAGTTGGTCCGCAAATGCTTTGAGTACACATCCTGGTAATCTGTCTGGCCCTGTGGCTTTGTGAATGTTGACCTGTTTAAAGGTCTTGCTAACATCGTCTACCGAGAGCATTATCACACAGTCGTCGAGAACATGCTTCAGTGTTGCTTGCCTCGAAGGCATTTACAGTTGAAGTCAGAAGTTTACATGCACTTAGGTTGGAGTCACTAAAACTCGTTTTTCAACCACTCCACAAACTTCTTGTTAACAAACTATAGTTTTGGCAAGTTGGTTAGGACTACTTTGTGCATGACACAAGTCATTTTTCCAACAATTGTTTACAGACAGATTATTTTACTTATAATTCACAATTCCAGTAGGTCAGAAGTTTATATACACTAAGTTGACTGTGCCTTTAAACTGCTTGGAAAATTCCAGAAAATGACGTCATGGCTTAGAAACTTTAGATAGGCTAATTGACATCATTTGAGTCAATTTGAAGGTGTACCTGTGGATGTATTTCAAGGCCTACCTTCACACTCAGTGCCTCGTTGCTTGACATCATGGGAAAATCAAAAGAAAGCCAAGACCTCAAAAACAAAATTGTAGACCTCCACAAGTATGGTTCATCTTTGGGAGCAATTTCCAAACACCTGAAGGTACCACGTTCATCTGTACAAACAATAGTACGCAAGTATAAACACAACGGGACCACGCAGCCATCATACCGCTCAGGAAGGAGACGCGTTCTGTCTCCTAGAGATGAACGCACTTTGTTGCAAAAAGTGCAAATCAATCCCAGAACAACAGCAAAGGACTTGTGAAGGTGCTGGAGGAAACAGGTACAAAAGTATCTATATCCACAGTAAAACAAGTCCTATATCGACATAACCTGAAAGGCCGCTCAGCAAGGAATAAGCCACCTCTCCAAAACCGCCATTAAAAAAGCCAGACTACGCTTCGCAACTGCACATGGGGACAAAGATCGTACTTTTTGGAGAAATGTTCTCTGGTCTGATGAAACAAAAATAGAACTGTTTGGCCATAATGACCATCGTTATGTTTGGAGGAAAAAGGGGGAGACTTGCAAGCCGAAGAACACCATCCCAACCGTGAAGCACGAGGGTGGCAGCATCATGTTGTTGGGGTGCTTTGCTGCAGGAGGGACTGGTGCACTTCACAAAATAGATGCATCATGAGGGAGGAAATTGTTATTTATTTATTTATTTATTTTATTTAATTTCACCTTTATTTAACCAGGTAGGCAAGTTGAGAACAAGTTCTCATTTACAATTGCGACCTGGCCAAGATAAAGCAAAGCAGTTCGACAACATACAAAAACACAGAGTTACACATGGAGTAAAACAACATACAATCAATGATGCAGTAGAAGAAAAAAAAAAAAAAGACTATATACAATGTGAGCAAATGATGTGAGATAAGGGAGGTAAAGGCAAAAAAAATGCCATGGTGGCAAAGTAAATAAAGTATAGCAAGAAAAACACTGGAATGGTAGATTTGTAGTTTGAAGAAAGTTCAAAGATAAAATATAAATAATATGGTGCAAAGGAGCAAAATAAATAAAATAAATAAATACAGTAGGGGAAGAGGTAGTAGTTTGGGCTAAATTATAGATGGGCTATGTACAGGTGCAGTGATCTGTGAGCTGCTCTGACAGCTGGTGCTTAAAGCTAGTGAGGGAGATAAGTGTTTCCAGTTTCAGAGATTTTTGTAGTTCGTTCCAGTCATTGGCAGCAGAGAACTGGAAGGAGAGACGACCAAAGGAGGAGTTGGCTTTAGGGGTGACCAGAGAGATATACCTGCTGGAGCGCGTGCTACAGGTGGGTGCTGCTATGGTGACCAGTGAGCGGAGATAAGGGGGGACTTTACCTAGCAGGGTCTTGTAGATGACCTGGAGCCAATGTGTTTGGCGACGATTATGAAGCGAAGGCCAGCCAACGAGAGCGTACAGGTCGCAGTGGTGGGTAGTATATGGGGCTTTGGTGACAAAACGGATGGCACTGTGATAGACTGCATCCAGCTTGTTGAGTAGGGTATTGGAAGCTATTTTGTAAATGACATCGCCGAAGTCGAGGATTGGTAGGATGGTCAGTTTTACGAGGGTATGTTTGGCAGCATGAGTGAAGGATGCTTTGTTGCGAAATAGGAAGCCAATTCGAGATTTCACTTTGGATTGGAGATGATTGATGTGAGTCTGGAAGGAGAGTTTACAGTCTAACCAGAGACCTAGGTATTTGTAGTTGTCCACATATTCTAAGTTAGAACCGTCCAGAGAAGTGATGCTGGACAGGCGGGCAGGTGCAGGCAGCGATCGGTTGAAGAGCATGCATTTAGTTTTACTTGTGTTTAGGAGCAGTTGGAGACCACGGAAGGAGAGTTGAATGGCATTGAAGCTCATCTGGAGGGTTGTTAACACAGTGTCCAAAGAAGGGCCAGAAGTGTACAGAATGGTGTCGTCTGCGTAGAGGTGGATCAGAGATTCACCAGCAGCAAGAGCGACATCATTTATGTATACAGAGAAAAGAGTTGGCCCAAGAATTGAACCCTGTGGTACCCCCATAGAGACTGCCAGAGGTCCAGACAGTAGGCCCTCCGATTTGACACACTGAACTCTGTCAGAGAAGTAGTTGGTGAACCAGGCGATGCAATCGTTTGAGAAACCAAGGCTACTGAGTCTGCCGATGAGGATGTGGTGATTAACAGAGTCAAAAGCTTTGGCCAGGTCAATGAATACGGCAGCACAGTATTGTTTCTTATCGATGGCGGTTACGATGTCGTTTAGGACCTTGAGCGTGGCTGAGGTGCACCCATGACCAGCTCTGAAACCAGATTGCATAGCGGAGAGGGTGCGGTGGGATTCGAAATGGTCGGTAATCTGTTTGTTGACTTGGCTTTCGAAGACCTTAGAAAGGCAGGGTAGGATGGATATAGGTCTGTAGCAATTAGGGTCAAGAGTGTCACCTCCTTTGAAGAGGGGGATGACAGCAGCTGCTTTCCAATCTATGGGAATCTCAGACGACACGAAAGAGAGGTTGAACAGGCTAGTAATAGGGGTTGCAATAATTTCGGCAGATAATTTTAGAAAGAAAGGGTCCAGATTGTCAAGCCCAGCTGATTTGTAGGGGTCCAGATTTTGCAGCTCTTTCAGAACATCAGCTGAATGGATTTGGGAGAAGGAGAAATGGGGGAGGCTTGGGCGAGTAGCTGTGGGGGGTGCAGTGCTGTTGAATGCAGTAGGGGTAGTTAGGTGGAAAGCATGGCCAGCCGTAGAAAAATGCTTATTGAAATTCTCAATTATAGTGGGCTTATCGGTGGTGACAGAGTTTCCTATCCTCAGTGCAGTGGGCAGTTGGGAGGAGGTGTTCTTATTCTCCATGGACTTTACAATGTCCCAGAACTTTTTAGAGTTGGAGTTGCACGAAGCGAATTTCTGTTTGAAAAAGCTAGCCTTGGCGTTTCTAACTACCTGTGTGTATTGGTTTCTAACTTCCCTAAAAAGTTGCATATCGCGGGGGCAGTTCGATGCTAATGCAGAACGCCACAGGATATTTTTGTGTTGGTTAAGGGCAGTCAGGTCTGGGGAGAACCAAGGGCTATATCTGTTCCTGGTTCTAAATTTCTTGAAAGGGGCATGCTTATTTAAGATGGAGAGGAAGGCATTTAAAAAAAATAACCAGGCATCCTCTACTGACGGGATGAGGTCAATATCCTTCCAGGATACCAGGGCCAGGTCGATTAGAAAGGCTTGCTCGTTGAAATGTTTCAGGGAGCGTTTGACAGTGATGAGTGGAGGTCGTTTGACCGCTTACCCATTACCGGTGCAGGCAATGAGGCAGTGATCGCTGAGATCTTGGTTGAAAACAGCAGAGGTGTATTTAGAGGGCACGTTGGTTAGGATGATATCTATGAGGGTGCCAGTGTTTGCGGCTTTGGGGTTGTACCTGGTGGGTTCATTAATAATTTGTGTGAGATTGAGGGCATCAAGCTTGGATTGTAGGATGGCTGGGGTGTTAAGCATGTCCCAGTTTAGGTCACCTAGTAGCACGAGCTCTGAAGATAGATGGGGGGCAATCAGTTCACATATGGTGTCCAGAGCACAACTAGGGGCCGAGGGGGGTCTATAGCAGGCGGCAACGGTGAGAGACTTGTTTTTGGAGAGGTGGTTTTTTAAAAGTAGAAGGTCAAATTGTTTGGGTACAGACCTGGATAGCAGGACAGAACTCTGCAGGCTATCTCTGCAGTAGATTGCAACACCGCCCCCTTTGGTCGTTCTGTCTTGTCTGAAAACGTTGTAGTTAGGGATGAAGATTTCAGAGTTTTTGGTGGACTTCCTAAGCCAAGATTCAGACACAGCTAGGACATCCGGGTTGGCGGAGTGTGCTAAAGCAGTGAATAAAACAAACTTAGGGAGGAGGCTTCTAATGTTAACATGCATGAAACCAAGGTTATTACGGTTACAGAAGTCATCAAAAGAGAGCGCCTGGGGAGTAGGAGTGGAGCCAGGCACTGCAGGGCCTGGATTCACCTCTACATCCCCAGAGGAGCAGAGAAGAATAAGTATGAGGGTACGGCTAAAAGCTATAAGAATTGGTCGTCTGTGACGTCCAGAATAGAGAGAAAAAGGAGCAGGTTTCTGGGGGCGATAAAATAGCTTCAAGGTATAATGTACAGACAAAGGTATGGTGGGATGTGAGTACAGAGGAGGTAAACCTAGGCATTTAGTGATTGTGAGAGAGATATTGTCTCTAGAAACATCATTGAAACCAGAAGATGTCATAGCATGTGTGGGTGGAGGAACTGTGAGGTTGGATAAGGTATAATGAGCAGGGCTAGAGGCTCCACAGTGAAATAAGCCAATAAACACTAACCAGAACAGCAATGGAGAAGGCATATTGACATTAAGGAGAGGCATGCTTAGCCGAGTGATCAAAGGGTCCAGTGAGATTCAGACAGCTAGCCGGGCCATAGGTAGCAAGCTGGTGGAAGATGGGAGGGAGGTCTGTTTTTAGCCAGCTCGTGCGTTTCCGTCTGTGGGTTAGTGGGGTTCCGTGTGGAAGGGGGGACCTGTCCAAGTTGGCAAAATAGTTAGTTATAGTGGCCCAAGAAAAGTGTCCGATAGGCCTATTCAGATCGCAGCCGAAAAGACAGCTAACGATTAGCGGGCCGCAGATGGGCGATCAGGTTACGTCGCGACGGAGGGGCCAGTTGGATAACTCCCTCGGGCAGATAACGTCGGTGGTCCAGTTGTGAAGACCCGATGGGGCTCCGGATCGGCAGTAAAACGGGTCAGGATAGGTGAGTTGTAGCCCAGGAGACACTTCCGCTGGCTAGCTCAGGAATAGCCCAGGAGTGGCTGACGGAACTCTTCAGATGGCTAGCTGGCTAGCTCCGTAATAATGTTTGTTAATTCCGTGACCGACGTTGCCAATAGTCACTCAGGTAGCAGCTAGTTAGCTGCAAGATCCAGGTGTAAATGTCCAGAGCCTGCGGTAGAAATCGGGGAAAGGAGAGAGAATAGGTCCGGTATGCTCTGGTCTGAGTCGCGCTGTACAAAAACTGGCGATAGCTTTTCGAGCTAATGGATAGCTGAGGACAGCTAACCGTGGCAAGCTGAACTTCAACGTTAGCCAGTGAAAATGGCTAACCTCTTGCTAGCTTCTGTTGTGGAATTCAGATGAGGTAAATAATACTTTCTTTTTTTAAATTGGTGAGGCGGGTTGCAGGAGAGTGCTTTGAGGTTGAGTTTTTAGAATTAAAAAAGAATATATATATATAAAAAGATAAGTGAAGAAAAAAAATATGTAAATATATATATACACGGGACACGACAAGAGGAGGGTAGAGGACGTCTGAACTGCTACGCCATCTTGGAAAGATGATGTGGATATATTGAAGCAACATCTCAAGACATCACTCAGGAAGTTAAAGCTTGGTTGCAAATGGGTCTTCCAAATGGACAATGACCCCAAGCATACTTCCAAAGTTGTGGAAAAATGGCTTAAGGACAACAAAGCCAAGGCATTGGAGTGGCCATCACAAAGCCCTGACCTCAATTCTATAGCAAATTTGAGGGCAGAACTGAAAGAGCGTGTGCGAGCAAGGAGGCCTACAAACCTGACTAAGTTACACCAGCTCTGTCAGGAGGAATGGGCCAAAAATTCACTCAACTTATTGTGGGAAGCTTGTGGAAGGCTACCTGAAACGTTTGACCCAAGTTAAACAATTTAAAGGCAATGCTACCAAATACTAATTGAGTGTATGTAAACTTCTGACCCAGTGGGAATGTGATGAAAGAAATAAAAGCTGAAATAAAATCATTCTCTCTATTATTATTATTATTCTATTGCGGCTGGTTTTCCCTTTGTAGTCTGTAATAGTTTTCCAGCCCTGCCACATCCGATGAGCGTCAGAGCCGGTATAGTAGGATTCAATCTTAATTCTGTATTGATGCTTTGCTTGTTTGATGGTTCGTCTGAGGGCATAGCGGGATTTCTTATAAGAACCCGGATTAGTGTCGGCCCCCCCGCTCCTTGAAAGTGGCAGCTCAAGCCTTTAGCTCGATGCGGATGTTGCCTGTAATCCATGGCTTCTGGTTGGGAGATGTACGTGCGGTCACTGTGGGGACGACGTCGTCGATGCACTTATTGATAAAGCCGGACTGGGCCCCACGGTGCAGCGTCTTTTCTGTGTTACTTCAAAGAGCTTTGAGATTCTTTATGTAATGAATAGTGCTATAAAAGTTGAATAAATTATTAATATTATTAGAGGCTAATGCTAAAGATGCAAGAGGATAATTCTAAATTAGCTAGAGGCTAATGCTAGTGATAGAGGGCTACACAGAGGAAGCATGCGATGATAGACAGTAAGTAGCTTGTGCTGCTTCACCATGACAGATAATCCAATATCTCTCTCTGTTACTGCAACAGCGTATTAAGATTAGCCTGCTTCATGCTGTCACTCTGAGCTGAGCTGTTTTCACACATTTCACTGTATTTACAGGGGATTAGGGCTGGGAAAAGCCTGAGAAGAGGCAGGATTATGGAGAGCATGGGTCTCAGCACAGACTGTTTGGTAATAATATACCACGTGTGGATAAGTGCAAGCGTGTGTGCGTTCATGTTAGTGTGTGACCAGTGCCTTGGCGCAGTTTCATGAGCAGTGCTTAATTTGAGATGGATCCTGATGGAACTTTTGGGTGTTGGGTCGGGGGGTCAGGTTTATGGTTTGCTCAACATTGTAGCCTGGAGACCAACGCATTGTTCTTGCTGTGGTGAGAGAGAGAAGCATACCTGCAGCCTATCTATCACAGGACTAGAATAAGATTCACTTTTTATTATCGCTCTGCTTCGCTCTGCTCTGATAGACATGAGCCTGCAACTATTATCTCTCCAGCGTTGCACTTCATCATCATCATCATCATCCTTATAGAACCATAGCTGCGGAAAGGGTACTGCAGCACCCCTGACAAATTTCAATACATTTGCCAAAGTTATGTAATTACTGCTGTCTGTTCAGAAATAAATGAGATAATTCAGAATACTACACCAGGAGTAGGCCTATAATCTAGCCACAGCCACATTTTTATTGCCTAGCTGTGGATTGTGTGTAGCCCAATTACAATGCATAGCCTACAGTCCAGAATGTGCATCAAATCTGCCAGTGAACAGGGATTTCCCAATATTTAAAATACAATTGTGGGAAAACATAGGTTGGAAAGCAAATGGCTCTTGTTGAAAAGAGAAGCCTCTAATCTGTCTGTAGAGGCTACCAAAATATTCTATCAACTTCCAAACAGGTATATTGAGCGAACAACATTGTTTTACAAAGTAGGCCTAAAAAAATGGAGAGATATGCTTTAGGTTCGAGCGCATCGGCCATGTCCGGATGCGTGAGCTGCGCATTATTGAGCGAGTCAGTGAAACTGGAAAGCCTTTTTTAGAACTATAGTTTATTTTTCATATTGTACAATATGTGTGTATCCACACACCTACTGTAGGCCTAGGGTGTTGATGGATTCAAGACAAGGTATTTTCTATTGATCTTATATTCTCAGTTTGTCAGGGTCAAAGTAGCCTGCCATTTTAATCATATGTACGGTATTAAACAATATTATGCTAAAGTCTCCAGTCATTATAAAATGCTTTTATAAAAGGCAACATTTTCCCCATGTGTGCAACTTCTGCAAGCACCTCTACTCTACTGCTCTATGCCACTATGCAAATGCATGATATGCATGCAATGCTTTATTATAAAGGTTTTTTTTTTTCATGCGTTCTTGTACCTCAGAGCCCCCCAGGACACCCCACTCTCACACACACTTTTTTGCTTGGCACCTCCCGATTTACAAATGAAGCATACATTTGCATTTAGGAAAACAGCTAACTTCCTACACATTTTCCCATAGCAATTTCATAGCTGCCATTTTTTTTGGTTTGGCGGGGGTGGGGTGGATCATACGCCAGGATGTGTGAATGTGTGTGTATCAGCTCAGCTATGTCTGAACTCACTTATGTGTGTATGCATGTTGTTGTGTGTGAGTGTGAGTGTGAGTGTGTCTGTCTGTCAGTTGTGTCTGATTGTCAGCTCAACCCACTTGAGTGGTGGAGTGTGTGCTTGCACGTGTGTTCGTCTGTACAGTATGTGCATGTCTTCTCAACTCAACCCTTCTGTGTGTCTCTCTCCATCTTTCTCCTCCTCCCCCCCTACCCTTACCTTGACGCTGACGCTGCCCTGCAGTTTGAGCTGCAGCCGGATCATGTCCACCTCTGCCATGGCACACAGCTGGTTGAGCTCGGACACCTTGCAGGACATCTCGTCGATGGCCACCTCGATGGGGTTCATCTCCGTGCTCTGCTGCTCCACCACCTGGATACGCTTTTTCAGGTAGGGGAAGGTGGAATTCGCTGGGTGGGGGGACAGAAATGGGGAGTAGAGACAGGGTATGAGGAACCAATTGGTTAAACCTTGTGGTCCTGGGTGGCTCAGGCATGAGTAGGGAGCCAGGACTGGGTTTGATGCCCGCTGGGGCTACCCATATGAAAAAATGTATGCATACACTACCGTAATAACTCGCTCTGGATAAAAGTGTCTGCTAGATGGGATATATTTTATTGTATTAAACCAGAACTGTTGGGTTTGTTTGGGAATTGTTGTCCGATCTTTCTTTCATTTTGAAGGGGAAACCATTGAACCTACACCATAACTTTACTGGTCAGAATAGGTCACCAATTACAGCACTGGTCAGTATACTAGTGATTCAGACAGTTACGGCTCAGTATTTACTGGTTATTCAGACACTTCCTAGTTAGTATATTATACTACCATACAAGCTAATGGCTCAGTGGCAATTTCAGCCACACCCGTTTCTGACAGGTGTATAAAATCAAGCGCACAGCCATGCAATCTCCAGAGACAAACATTGGCAGTAGAATGGCCCGTACTGAAGAGCTCAGTGACTTTCAATGTGGTACCATCATAGGATGCCACCTTTCCAACAAGTCAGTTCGTAAAATTTCTGCCCTACTAGAGCTGCCTCGGTCAACAGTAAGTGCGGTTATTATGAAGTGGAAACGTCTAGGAGCAACAATGGCTCAGCCACGAAGTGGTAGGTCACACATGCTCACAGAACGGGACCCCCGAGTGCTGAAGCGCGTATCGCGTAAAAATCGTCTGTCCTCGGTTGCAACACTCACTACCGAGTTCCAAACTGCCTCTGGAAGCAACAACAGCACATATATAACTGTTCGTCGGGAGCTTCATGAAATGGCTTTCCATGGCTGAGCAGCCGCACACAAGCCTAAGATCCTCATGCGCAGTGCCAAGCGTCGGATGGAGTGGTGTTAAGATCGCCGTCTTCGGACTCTGGAGCAGTGGAAACGCGTTCTCTGTAGTGATACATCACGCTTCACCATGTGGCAGTCGGACAGACAAATCTGGGTTTGGCGGATGCCAGGGGAACGCCACCTGCCCCAATGCATAGTGCAACTGAAAAGTTTGGTGGAGGAGGAATAATGGTCTGGGGTTGTTTTTCATGGTTCGGCCTATGATTTTCTAGATGATTCTGTGCTACCAACTTTGTGGCAACAGTTTGGGGAAGGCCCTTTCCTGTTTCAGCATGACAATGCCACCGTGCACAAAGTGAGGTCCATATAGAAATAGTTTGTTGAGATCTGTGTGGAAGAACTTGACTGGCCTGCAGAGAGTCCTGACCTCAACCCCATCGAACACCTTTGGGATTAATTGTAATGCTGAATGCGAGCCAGGCCTAATCGCCCAATATCAGTGCCCAACCTCACTAATGCTCTTGGGGCTGAATGGAAGCCCCCGCAGCAATGTTCCAACATCTAGTGGAAAGCCTTTCCAGAAGAGTGGAGGCTGTTATCGCAGCAAAGGGGGGACCAACTCCATATTAATGCCCATGATTTTGGAATGAGATGTCCGACGAACACGTGTCCACATACCTTTGGCCATGTAGTGTATGTGACAGTAAATGTTGACTGTTCTTTAGATCCAAATATTAGCAAAATATATATTTTTAATAACTTACTGGTTAGTATGGTGCGTCTTTTGCACTGCTCCTCCACGTCGCCATGTTTCTTCCCAGACAGAGTGAAAGGCGTCTCGAACACAAAGCGATTGATGTTGTGATGTCGCTCGAAGTCCGTCTTCTTCTCCTGCTGCTCCTTGTCGTCAAAGTAGGGCACTACGTAGGTCACCTGGATGTAGGCGTACTTGGGGTCCAGGTCTTTAGGATTTACCTGGTGGATTATATCAAACAGCACAATCAGTTCACAGTCTGGGTTGTATTCATTAGTTCACTACGTAGAAAACCATGGCAAAACATTTTTACAATGGAAAATGTTTCGCAAACAAAAACGAGAGTTACTTATTGGACAAATTCAGCTAGTCTCTCCACATTTTGGTCTGTTTTCCACCATTTGGTGTCTAACAACCCTGCTCTCTTAAAAAAAAATCTGTCTAACGAATTGTGTTGGTCTCTTTAGTCTTGTTGAGTCAGTCTCATAGTCAATCTTGCAGTCAGCTGTATTCTTGCTCTACCTTGAAGCCTGGCATGCAAGGCTACTGCCTACTGGCTGTAATCGCTGCCAAAGGTGCTTCAACAAAGTACTGAGTAAAGGGTCTGAATACTTATGTAAATGTGATATTTCAATTATTTGTTAGAAATTCTCTAAACCCGTTTTTGCTTTGTCATTATGGGGTATTGTCTATAGATTGATGAGGGGGTAAAAACGATTTAATCAATTTTAGAATAAGGCTGTAATGTAAGAATGTAAAATTTCAAGAGGTCTGAATACTTTCCGAATGCACTGATTGATATATGGTGAACGATGGAGTGTAAATTTAGATTTTATTAGGATCCCCATTAGCCGACGCCAATAGAGACAGCTAGTCTTACTGGGGTCCGACACATAACGAAAAAGACATTACAGACAAAATACTTTACAATTTAAATACATTAACATGTAGTGTGTGTGTGTACAGTATGCATCTATCAGTCACACATACACGTCAGTACATACAGATGTCGTATCTTAATTTGATCATCCTGTTGTTGCAGGATTTTTCATGCATCCCTGAAAATGCAAATTTGTAGTGTATTTGAGGTTTAAAAGGCTTCTGAAGAACATTTCAGACTTGATTTGCCCTAACGAAAAATATATCAATATGTTGCTTTATTCGTTTTTTGAAAACAGGTTCTGGAGACTGTGAAAAGACCGCTGGTGGCATGTCTGGTGGGGTGTGTGTGCCAGGGCTGTGTGTAAGTTGACTATGCAAACAATTCATGTTTCTTATAAAAAGTATAAGTGATGCAGTCAGTCTCTCCTCAACTGTTAGCCATGAGAGACTGGCTGCATAGTATTTATATCAGCCCTCTGATTACAATAAAGAGCAAGACGTGTCGCTCAGTTCTGGGCCATCTGCAGCTTAACTAGGTCTTTCCTTGCAGGTCTTGACCATATAATAATATATAATTGTAAGTGTTTTTATTTCACTCGGTCCCTGCACCCCCTCAACAGTCTTTACTCTGGACATTTATTTATTAAATCACTGCTACAGTTACGACGTATATAGTGCTATTTCTATACCATTTTCATTTTTTTTTTTCACTTGTCCTGCATGTTGGAGCTCAAAGCCTAAGATTTTTACTGTACCCTGCAATCACACCTGCAACCCCTGTACATGTGACCTTTAAAAACACTTAAAAACACTGGACAATAATCAAGATAAGATTAAACTAAAGCCTGCAGGACTTGCTTTGTGGAGCGCGGTGTCAAAAAAGCAAAACATCTCTTCACCACGGATAGAACTCTTCCCATCTTTACAACCATTGAATCTACAGTATATGTTTTGACCATGATCATTTACAATCTAAGGTAACACCAAGTCATTTAGTCTCCTCAACTTTGTACCAAATACAATGCTATTCGTTTTAGAGATGTTCAGGACCCGTTTATTACTGGACACCTTTTTTAAAACTAACTGCAAATCTTTGTTCAGGGTTGCAGTGACTTTACTAGCCGTGGTTGCTGATGTGTATAGGTCTGGAAAAATGTCGATTTTTGAGTGTAATGCTCCTTTAATTGCGCATCTAGCGAGTGAGGAATGTGCAGTCTAATGTGCCGGTCTAGCGATGCTACCGATGCTCATTTCATAGAAAAGTTAGCGAATAACAAATAAAAGATACAAATGATATACTTCTGCCAGGTAAACCTACCTTAACATTTCATTTCAACGGTTATCACATCAACTGCCTACACAAGGAGAGATAGACAAACGTGCGCACCACACAGACAGACTGGGGCAATATTGCTGGAAATGAATTAGCAGATATTGTGTTAGGTTTGGCTTTTTAAGCCAATAGTGGCTAACCAGGGGTGGAATAATGTCAAGTTGCGGTGATTACATAGCAGCTGGGAGATTGCGGTGTTTGACACTTGTGAGATTTGTTTATGGCAGTTTGCGATGGAACTCGTGAAAATTGCATATACTTTCAGAATTGTTTGGCGAGCAATGGACCTGTTGGAGACCCATGGTCTAAATGAATCACTACTTCACTGGCTGCTTTTCTATGGAGAAAGATGGCTGCCCAAATGTAGTAGTACATGAATTCATTTACAACATTTTGACAGCAATCTTTCTATGAAAGTCACAGAGACAAGGACTAAAGAGGCCCGATACACTTTGAATAATACTGAATATGAAACATATAAATGTGACAGTGTTTGGAAGCTGGGGGGAGGTAGTAGACTGACCTTGTTGGAGTCCTGGATCATCTTGACGTTGTCGGCCCCAAACTTGTCCGAGTAGAGTTTGAGGAGCCTCTGGGAGATCTCGGACAATCCTGTCAGCTTAGGCTCCTTATAGATGAACTCTTTACTCTCCTCCTCCTCAAAGAAACCCTGTTACAGAAACACCATGTTACCCAACCACCTGTGTGTGTGTGTGTGTGTGTGTGTGTGTGTGTGTGTGTCTGTGTGTGTGTGTCTGTGTTTCTGACTAAGTCACTCTGAATAAGAACTTCTGTTATATGACCAAACTGTAAAATGCAATGCCTGCTTCAATACTTTGAAGAGTATGTATATTTGCGTGTATTGTTTACAACTGTGGCCCATTGATTTCTGTTTCCATCCCTTAGCTGAATATGAATAATCCTTAGCTGGAAAATCTAGGCTCACATCATCCCCTAGTGGTTTACTGCGCTTCCCTATCAGTCTAGTCATGTGTTTCTTAGTGTTATGTCAGCTTGTTAGAACACAATCATAATCATAAAAGGCACTGGCAAAATTGTAATGTTATGTTCTGGATGAAACAGAGGCCATTCAGATGTCAGAGGTCATTCTCAATGCACCGTTGGGTCAAAGGGCAATGAGGATTATTTTCGGACAGTGTGCTCTTTCCTTAAGAATCAATTCCTTGGCTCTGTCTCAATTAGTCTTTCTTTGATTCCTTGCATCCTATGTCCTCGTCTCTTTCTCAACCGTATCGGAGGAAAAGGTCCAAGGTAGGGTTGAATGGTGGGAACCCGGTTACTGAGATTTACCGCCCAAAACCACTCCCTTTTGCTGGGATAAATAACAGCGAAAAAACGGTAAATTACAATAAATGATTTATATCAACAGCATGACGTGAAATGGAGCAGTCTTCCCCTCTCTCTCATCAATTCCATTCAAATTGCATCCAAAATAGATAATCCTGTTCAAGATTTATATACAGCTCTGGAAAAAACTGCGACCTGTCACAAGCGTCGAAAGGATTAGACCAAGGCGCAGCCTGTATAGTGCTCATCTTTGGATTTTAATGAATGCACTTCAACAACAAAATAATAAACGCTCAACAGTTCCGTCAGGTAAAACCACTAAACGGAAAATAAACACCCACAAAACCCAAAGAAAAACAGGCTGCCTAAGTATGGCTTCCAATCAGAGACAACGAAAGACACCTGCCTCTGATTGGTAACCATACTCGGCCACACATGGAAAATGAAACATAGAAACAGAAAACTAGAACATATTCCCCTAGAAAGAAACCAACCCCAAAACACACAAAACAACCCCCCTGCCATGCCCTGACCATTCTACTATGGCAAAATGACCCTTCTCACTGGTCAGGACGTGACACGACCACTGCAAAATGATCCGTTTCTATGGTTTTGCTATTTATAGGTATGTGTTTGGGGAGAATTAACATTTTTGTTTTATTCTAGAAACTACTGACAACATCTCTCCCAAATTCCAAATAAAAATATTGTCATTTAGAGCATTTATTTGCAGAAAATGACAACTGGTCAAAATAACAGGAATGGCATAAAGTCACTCAACATCAATGTGAAAGACTGGTGGAGAGCATGCCAAGACGCATGAAAGCTGTGATTGAAAATCAGGGTTATTCCACCAAATATTGATTTCTGAACTCTTCCTAAGTTAAAACATTAGTATTGTGTTTAAAAATGAATATGAACTTATTTTCTTTGCATTATTCAAAGGTCTGACAACACAATTTTTTTTGTTATTCTGACCAGTTGTCATTTTCTGCAAATAAATGCTCTAAATGACAATATTTTTATTTGGAATTTGGGAGAAATGTTGTCAGTAGTTTATAGAATAAAACAAACATTTTCATTTTACCCAAACACTTTCCTATAAATAGTAAAACCAGAGAAACTGATCATTTTGCAGTGGTCTCTTACTTTTTTCTAGAGCTGTATATGTCCTAGCCTACCTCTTTCAGGTAATGAATGATGGGTTATGCATAATAAGCTTCTAACTAGCCTCTGTCTCTTGAGCAATGTGCATGCACCAGTGCTCCGCTGGCCTCTCTCCTTAACAAACGCTCCTTAGCTCTTGGAGTCCCATGCAGGAAAAGCTAGACCAAAAAAAGCTTGCTGGACATGTTTGTTTTTTTTTGGGGGGGGGGGGGGGGGGGGTTATTTGTTATACCAATAGACACTTCGAAGAGGGACACAATCTCTTTTTTTCTGAATGTTAAATACAGCAGCCAATAGAACTCATGGGTAGGTTGAAAGAAGAGCCAGCGTGCAATTATTCAGACCCATAACCATTCAATCTTATTATAGCATGTCATTAGAATGATTGAAAGCGAGGAAGGAATGAGGAAACTACAATAGAAATTGGAGGGAGGCTAATAACATTAGGGGAAATATTATGAAAGGTATATATGAGTCAGCCTACTAATTATACAAATAGGCCCTGTTATATTTCAACATTAAAACCAAATTCGCTAACCTATGCTTGCAACTTTGTAGGCCGCATGTGCGGCACCAGAATCACATGTTCTCTCAGCTTTATCATGGTTTGAACTAGGTGTAATTCCAGTCCAATAATACAATACAGTACAGTAATACAGTTCACTCTCAAAAATATTTGTCTAGTGGAGCTAGTTTCATTTATTTACCCAAGAGAGCATATAGCTAGCTACATCTATGGGATGTTTTTGTTGTTGTGTGTAACGTGCAGTAGCCTATATATCATATATGTATTGGATAACAGCACAATCATTTGGGATTTTTTGGGCTTGGGCTCATAAAATGTCTTTAATGTATGAGCCACACATTAAAGACATTTTATGAGCCCTAGCCCCAAAAAGCCCAAATGATTGTGCCGTTATCCAGCATCAGGCTTGAATTTTCGATCAAAGCTCTAATAAAAAACAGATATAGGCGATTTATATGCTTTATATGCATTTTTTTTTTTTAAATGTCCCCTCATTCGCAGAGTACGACCCTGCCTCACACAGGAAGCGGCGCAGGTCCTAATCCAGGCACTTGTCATCTCCCGTCTGGATTACTGCAACTCCCTGTTGGCGGGGCTCCCTGCCTGTGCCATTAAACCCCTACAACTCATCCAGAACGCCGCAGCCCGTCTGGTGTTCAACCTTCCCAAGTTCTCTCACGTCACCCCGCTCCTCCGCACACTCCACTGGCTTCCAGTTGAAGCTCGCATCTGCTACAAGACCATGGTGCTTGCCTACGGAGCTGTGAAGGGGAACGGCACCTCCGTACCTTCAGGCTCTGATCAGGCCCTACACCCAAACAAGGGCACTGCGTTCATCCACCTCTGGCCTGCTGGCCCCCCTACCTCTGCGGAAGCACAGTTCCCGCTCAGCCCAGTCAAAACTGTTCGCTGCTCTGGCACCCCAATGGTGGAACAAGCTCCCTCACGACGCCAGGACAGCGGAGTCAATCACCACCTTCCGGAGACACCTGAAACCCCACCTCTTTAAGGAATATATAGATGTACTATTGTAAAGTGGTTGTTCCACTGGATATCATAAGGTGAATGCACCAATTTGTAAGTCGCTCTGGATAAGAGCGTCTGCTAAACGACTTAAATGTAAATTCTCCCCAATTTTGTGATATCGAATTGGTAGTTAGTCTTGTACCATCGCTGAAACTCCCTTACGGACTCGGGAGAGGCGACCGTCGAGAGCCATGCGTCCTCCGAAACACGACCCTACCTCTTGACACAATGCCAGCTTAACCAGGAAGCCAGCCGCCCCAATGTGTCGGAGGAAACACCTGGCAACCGTGTCAGCGGACATCCCGGCCGTTCAAACCCTCCCCTAACCTGGCCGACGCTGGGCCAATTGTGCACCCAGCATGGGTCTCCCGGTCGCGGCCGGCTGCGACAGAGCCTGGATACAAACCAGGATCTCTAGTGGCACAGCGAGCACTGCCATGCAGTTCCTTAGACCTCTGCAACACTCAGGAGGCCCTGCTTTATATGCTTTTGTTCCATTTACTCTCGGGATACAACATTTGTAAAATACCGGGAATATATTCAAACCCTAGTCCAAGGTCCCTCCACTCGAACCCTCGGTTTGGAGAAGGAGGCTGCGAGAGGGGATGCGAGGACTCGAGGAGAGATGAGTTGAGAAAGAGCCCTCCATTCCAACATTCATTACCAGGGCCGTATTCATAAAGTGTCTCAGAGTAGAAGTGCTGATCTAGGATCAGGTCGCCCCTCTAATTTATTATGACTTAAAATGCTAAACAGATCCTAAAAGCAGCAGTCCCACTCTGAGATGCTTTGTGAATTCAGGCCCTGGTCTGGCCTGCCTGCATGTATGCTGCTATGTCATCTTGACACCAACTGTTCTAAGATATGTTCACAGGAGCTAGAGATTAGAGATTGGGATCATTGAAGGGAAAAAGATTACTGGAGATTATAGGATGTGGGTATCGGGGTAGGTATCAGGGTTGGGATAAATTCTATTTAAGCTCCTTCAACTCAGGAAGTAAACTGACATTCCAATTCCCTTATTCATTTCCTCATTTCTTTTCAACGAGGGACATTTTTATTCCGCTTTATTCTGAATTGATATAGAATCAACCCCAAACCCCGGTAGGTATACATATCATATAGAAGCACATATCAATATGTATACAGCATATATCTTAGAAGACAGGTTAGAGAAGTTACAACCGGTGAAGGGAGAAGAGAGGGAAGAGAGAACGTAGGAAACAAAAAGAGAGACAAAAACTTACCGCAATCTTGATACAGAAAAACCAAAAGGAAGAAAAAGAGCAGATGGAGGAATTAAAGAGACAAGTTGTGATCCACCCCTCTCTCCATTCACCAAAGGTTAAATGTCTAAAGGATTCAGGCTCTTCTAAGATGAGTCCAACCAGCTTACTGAATGTAGGAGTTAATCGACTAAAGACAGATACTCGGTGAGAATACCTACGGGACTGGGTTTGTACCAGAGGGCTATAGCTATAGCATGTATGCTGCAGATGTGGAGGCTATCAAGCTAGTCGAAGCTAGTTGAAGCTAGTTTAGCATTGCGGCGTGACATCATTCCTCCTCCCGAGACCTGAAGGATTGAATCCCGGAGCAGGGATGGTACACGCTAGCCTGAGTGCCAGTCTGTGTGCGCGATCCAGATCGATGCCAAACATGACAATGAGTAACAAGGAGTTAGTATGATAGCACAAACAGACTGGCACCCAGGCTAGGAACATGGCAAACACACACCTTTCTATAAGGTTTTCTGTGGCTCTGATGGCACTTACCAGTCCATAAAACGCCACGCGGTAGTATCGGCCAAACAGACGCTTCTCAGAGTTCACGACCTCTGTCACCTTCAGGTAGGAGCGGTGGATGTCGTAGTACAGCTCTGACAGCCTCTGTGGATCACACACACAAAATGTCAATCACAACTATGCCCTTCCTGTCCGAGTGTCTCTGGCCTGGTCAAGAAACAACCTTGTCCGATTCCACCCAGTCACCTTGAAATCTCGCCTCTTCTCAAAGACAGCAATGACGGGCTTGTTGATATCGGCGATGAGCTCGTGCCTCTCAGACTTCCACAGGTAGTCCACACACAGCTCCAGCTGCTCCACTAGAGTGTCCTACACACACAGGAAGTATTGGACGCAAGTTACAGAGAGGAAAGGTAGATAGATAAATCTATACAAGAAACTACACGGACGCATCTCAAATATCATCCTTCTCTTGTCAGGTTCCTCATTGTATTGTCATTGAATGATCTTCCAAATCTGAGCTGAAAATTCGATACAATTCTTTGTACTGGACCCAGTAGGGGGTGAGGGTACCTCAGTGTAGGGGGTATCTTGCGTCCCTGTGTCCTCTTTCATGGCCCCCTCTTCCTTCACGTTCGGTGAGATGCACATGAAGGCCGCCCAGCCCATGGAGAACGACGCTGAGGTTTCACACAGGATATGACATCAGAGAAGGAGGGACATCGGAGCGAGAGCTCAAAGGAACAACATGTTGTCACTCTCTTCTTTATGCTTGTGTGCATGTTATCATCCGATGGTATGAGCCCATACACCACACACTCTCACTGAGTCACACACACACACACACACACACACACACACACACACACACACACACACACACACACACACACACACACACACACACACACACACACACACACACACACACACACACACACACACACACACACACACAGTAACACTGTGGTACTTAACATTCCTTGTGTTCCATATCAACGAACCTCAAACAAAGAACAGTAACTCCATTCATTGTGAACGTGCTTTCTTTACACATATCAAGTGAAACTTAGGTGGACATCAATAAAGGCATCTCAAAAGGCAAGGTAGACCACAGACATCCAGACATCTTTCAATAGTAAAGGCAAAATCAGTGGACTTGAAAACATTCTACCTGCCTGGACTCCATTCTGTTAGTCTTTTGAGTCACAGGGTTTGTTCACCATACCACTTAGAATGCATGTCCAATACATTGCTTTCTTCTAAGTGGTATTGCAAAGCCATTGCAGTGGACTTCAAAACATTACACTGTGCACCTGTAAAAATGTAGACTCCATTCTGCTAGTTGCAGTCAAAGATCGGCCCTAGTGTTTTTAAGTAAACTGTTTTCACTATCTATATTGTATACTGTATGTAGACTATGTGTACGTTCTATATATTCTGTTTATTGCTGTCAGCACCATTTCACAACGTTAAATTCCTGGTAGATGTTAATGTACTTGGCGAATAAAGTTCTGATTCTGAAGTAGTCATAGCTTGAATCCCCCCCACCCTTTACGCATCCCTGTTCCATGGCCGGCCCCAGGGCGGCACACTCACTTTCTCCATCTCGGGGGGTTAGTAAGGGGCTACAGTTAATGACATTGGGCTCCTCAGGAACCACACTTGACATCCTGGCCTTGTCAGGTTTCCAGTAGCCTGCGTTATAAGGAGGAATATAGGAGTTTACTCTACACAATTTAACTTTCCACTTGCTGTTTTGCCTTTTTTCACTGCTTTACAGGGCATGCTTTCCACACACGGCGAGCGGCGACGGAAAGCGAGAGATGACGGCTCATGCTGTGAACGGTGAAGCATGGGCTAGCAAGCACACACCTGCAGATGGAGACACCGCGTTCCCATGTCATAGTAGTGCATACTATACACGAGAGGAGGTGAAGTCGCACTCACAGCAGCAGACGCCGGCTACGTCCCAAATGGCACCCTATCCACTCTTTACGCTCTCATACACAAACATAGGCTGCGTCCCAAATAGCACCCTAGGTTTGTGTATGAGAGAGTAAAGAGTAGATGGCCAGTACTGTGGCACAGAGGTCTCTGTGCGCTGATTGGATGATGTCATTGTTTTCCAGACAGTGGGGTTGTGACACACAAAACTCAGCTCTGACTAACCTCTCTTCTCACACCCAAATAAGTCATATGCCAACACACAAAAGCATGCACACATACACAGTGTATAACAAATCCACAAGCATTTACATGCAAATACATGTATACACACACCCGCGCACAGACACACACGCACACACATATCAACCCACTCATACCGTTTCCAGCCCTACACACGCAGACAACGTCGTTAGAAACAAACGTTTGCGCAGAGAGGCTACAGTAGCCATATGTACACAGTGCTGAATGTCACACATGCTGTCCAGCCAATCGATGGGCAGAGGGGCCAGAAGACTCACAAGCAGTGGTTAGAGGTTCTCCACACGCTATAGAGCACAGGCAAACACACACGCACACACACACACACACACACACATCTGCAGAAGCTTGTCAGCAGCACTGCCATGTTGCGGCCCACCGGGCTGTGCTCACCTCTCCTCTTGAGGGACTCAGCGATCAGGGCTGAGATGTGGATGTAACACATGGCCGCCTGAGGGACAGAGGAACAGGAGGAAAAGAGGTGAACAGTTTAATCACAGATACCATCACATCATTAACTAGGTGTCCCACAGTAGGAGTGCTGATCTAGGATCAGTTCTAACTTTTAGATCACAATGAATAAGATTCCATGGACAGGGGGGAGATGATTCTAGATCAGCACTCCTACCCTGAGATGCTCTGATATGGCCCCTGAACACCATCACAGTGTAACAACCCTAGTCTTGGCAAGTGCATTATAAACACTGTGGCAGTCTCAAGTAGTATGAATTACCCCTTAAAAATGTTGCATTGTTGTCAGAGGTGGGATGGTACAGTGGGTATCATAAGTATCTACCCCCTTAGATTTCTTAAAATGTTATTGTATTACAAAGTGGGCTGTGAAGGGAAATGTTATGTTTGTGCTTTTCTAATAACCAATCTGACTGGGTTCATGCAAGTGACTTTGGGAGGAATCCTCCCTGTCAGTATAAGCAATTTGGCTGTACGCCCAGAACATTGCTTTGAGAAGGGAAAGGGACATCTCAGTTTCAAGACGAAGTCACATGCATGAACCAAAAGTTAATGATGAATGAATTATGAATAATGTAAATCATGCAAATATAACTTGCCTGTGTAAGCAGTATATAACTAACAGGACTGCCCCGACAGAGCTCCCGACCAACATGTACTATGGTGTATTAAGTTTCTCCAGCTTGCTGATAATAAAGATTGATTCATTTAATATTGACTTCAGGTGTCCCTGGTGGTAATTTCCACGACAGAGCTTAAAATTGATTTCATTATTTTTTTAAATGGCAACAATCTACACAAAATACTCTTTAATGTCAAAGTAGGGAAAAAATTCTAACATTTTTTTAAAAGAAATGAAAAATTAAACACTAATATTCCTTGATTAGATCAGTATTCGCCCCCGAGTCAGTACATGTTAGAAACACCTTTGGCAACAATTACAGCTGTGAGTCTTCCTGGGTTAGTCTTTAAGTGCTTTGCACACCTGGATTGTGCAATATTTGCCCATTATTATTTTCAAAATTCTTCAAGCTCTCAGGCATAAGCTAAGGACAATGAACACAATTGCATTTTATCGATGGCAATTTGAATGCACAGAGATACCGTGAAGAGATCCTGAGGCCCATTGTCGTGTCATTCATCTGCCACCATCACCTCATGTTTCAGCATGATACTGTCTCAAGGATCTGCACACAACTCCTGGACACTGAAAATGCCCCAGTTCTTCCATGGCCTGCATACTGACCAAACATGTCACCCATTGAGCATGTTTAGGATGCTCTGGATCAACATATACAACAGTGTGTTCCAGTCCCCACCAATATCCAGCAACTTCTCACAGCCATCGAAGAGGAGTGGCACAACATTTCACAGTCCACAATCAACAGCCTGATCAACTCTATGTGAAGGAGATGTGTCGTGCTGCACGAGGCAAATGGTGGTCTGATCCACACCCTTACCTATCATTAAGGTATCTGTGAACAACAGGTGCATGCATATCTCTACTCCCAGTCATGTGAAATCCATAGATGATGGCCTAATTTATTTATTTAAATTGACTGATTTCCTTATGTGAACTGGAACTCAGTAAAATATCTGTTGCATGCTGCGTTTATATTTCTGTTCAGTGAACACTTATGCCACGCCTATATTTTTGTTATTTAATTTGTATTAATTTGTAAACATTTGTAGAATTTACTTTTCACTTTGACATTATGGAGTATTTTGTGTAGACCTATGACAAAAAAATCTCAATGAAATTCATTTCAATCTCACTTCGTAAAGCAACAAAATGTGAAAAGAGGGGGGGTGACTACTTATGATACCCACTGTACATATCTCTGCACCCTATACATAACATCACATCACATAACATAACCTCTAACCTATAACATATCCCAGTAAGCCAGTCCTACTGCACCTCGGAGAGGTCTCCGTTGCGGACGTGTATCTTGGCCATGCTCTCCAGCCAGGTGCGCCGGAGCTCGGGCGTGCTGGCGTAGGAGTTGGCCAGGCTGTATTGCAGGTCCACCAGCATCTCCGGGTCCTTCTCGTGCTCCTTCATCTGGGACGTGGCCATCAGCACCGTGCGGATCCGCTTGGTCAAGTCTTTCACCTCGGCAGGGAATGGTGTGTTCTGGGAGTGCGGATGGATTATACATACTGATATCACAGTTTATAAAGGTTGATTATTATTTTAGTGGTAAACAAGGACAAAGGGTTTTTGGCTTCTGTGAGGCTCAGTTACAGACACAATGTACATGACATGACGTCACATCAGATCAAACACGGGCAGTATACGCAATCGCAGCATATACAAACATTATTAGTCACTAGAGGGAGTTAAGAGAGGAATCACAAACTCACTTCCTCAACACTAGGTCTGACTCCCAAATGCCACCCTATTTGCCATATATGCAACAAGGCAGGTCCTACAAGCTCTGTTTTATTTCGCACCTGGACTACTGTTCAGGCGTGTGGTCAGGTGCCACAAAGAAGGAAAATTGCAGTTGGCGCAGAACAGGGCAGCACGGCTGGCCCTTAAAAGTACATGGAGCGCTAACATTAATGATATGCATGTCAATCTCTCATGGCTCAAAGTGGAGGAGAGATTGACTTCCTCATTACTTGTTTCTGTAAGAGGTGTTGACAAGCTGAAGGTACCGAGCTGTCTGTTTAAACTACTAGCACACAGCTCGGACACCCATGCATACAAGACATGCCACCAGAGGTCTCTTCACAGTCTCCAAGTCCAGTACAGACTATGGGAGACACACAGTACTACATAGATCCATGACTACATGGAACTAACTATATTACACATCTGGTAACTGATGCAAGCAGTAGAATCAGATTTAAAAAGCAGGTAAAAATACACCTTATGGAACAGCGGGGACTGTGAAGTAACACAAACATAGGTACAGACACATGCATACACACACATGATAACATACGCACTGTAGACACACGTACACATGGATTGTTTTGTATTGCATTGTAGATATGTGGTAGTGGAGTATGGGCCTGAGCGTAGACACTTAGTGTGTTGTGAATGTTGTAATGAATGCATTGTAATGTTTTTAAAGTTGTATAACTGCCTAAATTTTGCCGGACCCCAGGAAGAGTAGCTTGGCAGCAGCTAATTGGGATCCATAATAAATACAAATACAAATATATGCAGTGTCAGATGAAGGGTCGAAAACACGCAAGTCATAGACTGTTCTCTCTGCTACTGCACTAACTCTTTGGACTCATCACATACGCTGCTGTTACTGTCTATTATCTATCCTGTTGCCTAGTCACTTTACCCCTACCTATATCTAAATACAGTATCTACCTCAATTACCTAATAGTACTGCACATCATCTTGGTACTGGTACCCTGTGTATATAGCCAAGTTATCGTTACTCATTGTGTTTTTATTCCTCCTGTTATTATCTTTCAATTTTTCCAGTTTTTTTCTCTCTGCATTGTTGGGAAGGGCCCGTAAGTAAGCATTTCACTGTTAGTCTACACCTGTTGTTTATGAAACATGTGATAAATACAATTGTATTTTTTTGCCATGGGACGAAGAGGAAGATTTGCAGTTTACAACAGATTTATAGCAATTCTACACATTTTGCCATAGGAGGGAGAGAATATTTAGCTTTTTAAAGCTAGTTTTCTGCAATTCTACACATTTTGCCATAGGAGGGAGAGAATATTTAGCTTTTTAAAGCTAGTTTTCTGCAATTCTACACATTTTTCCTGGGGCGGAGAGAAGATTTAGCAATTGTATTACTCATTTCATGCACAATTTTTAGTTTTAGAGTTAATTTCTTCCAATTCTACTCCTTATGACATTGGGTGGAACGAAATGTGTGCAGTTTTTAACATGATATCTGAGTGAGAATGACTACTAATTCCACCTTGATTACTACAAGTTTAGATAGCTGGCCGCTAGACTAACTTATCAATCAAATTTGTATGTTGCTGACGTGGGCTAATTGAGTGACTATCAATGACTGACATAACAAGAGAACAACTGTTGATGAACAACCACATTTAGAAAATGCACCTTGTGTTTTCTACTATTCTACATCGGAACAGTAAGTTGACACCCCGACTGAGTTCCCCCGCCAGTTGCCCACCCCTGATTTATACAGTAGTGGATTATAAAGGGAATAGGGTGCCATTTGGGACGCAGCACAATTCTCAGTCCAGTCCCTGTTCTCACCTTGAGAGGAGCATCTCCGTTGGCAAAGTTATTGATGATGGCCAAAGACTGTTGGAAGCGTGAGCCCCCGATGCCAGCATCCGCTATCAGCTGACTCACTGCCTTGATCAACTGAAAGGATGGAGAAGAGAGAGGAGAGAAAGAGAGTGAAGGTGGTGCTAATCACAACCGCTCTGAAACAGTGTGGCGACGTGTGTGTGGTCTCTGATCCGCTGCTAAACAGTCTGTTTCAGAGGTAAACACAGCCAGATAAACATCCTGGCCTTTCTCTATCTAGGCCCTGTGTTCACCGCACAAAACAGTGAAAATAAAGATCTGGTGCGTGCACACACACACACACACACACACACACACACACACACACACACACACACACACCACCCCCCCCACCACCTCCACCCCAAGAACCACAGCCCACATACACATCCCTCCACCTCCGCTGACTGACCTGTAGGTGGGAGCGGACGATGGACTTTCCCTTGGTGAACTCAAAGTTTTTCCTCATGAAGAAGTAGAGGAGCGCGGAGGCCTCAGTCTGGGTGGAGCTGGAGCGGTGGTTACAACACTTCAGGATCTCGTAGCACAGGCAGCCACACAGGTCCGCTTTACCCTGGAAGAACGCAGAGGGGAACTAGAGAGAGAGAGGGTGGAAGGAAAGAGATAGAGAGAAGAGATGGGGGAGGAAGAAAGAGAGAAAAAGCAAGAGAGAGAAATAGGGAGTAAGTAGGGAGAGAGAGAGAGAGAGAGAGAGAGAGAGAGAGAGTGGGGGAATAAGGAGGGAGAGAAAGGAAGAGAAAGAGTGAGAGAGCGAGAGACAAGGAGAGAGCTCAGCATCAGTAATGTACTATGAATACATTCTGTGTCCATAAAGTCAGTTAGTGTGTGTGCACACGTGTATGTGTGTGAGAGCTATCAGCTAGTGCAGAGACCTTCTGTATGAAGAGGCGCAGGGCAGCAAATACGTGTCTCAGGGTGCTGGTGGACTGATTGATCTGGAAGAACAGGAGGTAGGTGTCGAACACCTTCTTCATCAGCAGGTTCTGACCCTCGTCCTGCAGTAACTGTTTCTGTGGGAGAGAAAGAACAATCAAAGAAAGAAACAATCAACATATGTGCTTCCCAAATGGCACCCTATTCCTAATCTCGTCCACCAGATGGCTCAGCGGTACAAATTGAGTCTGGGGGCAAGGTTACCCTATTCCCTATATAGTGCACTATTTTTGACCAGGGCCTATATAGTGCTCTTGTCAAAAGTAGTGCACTATATAGAGAAAATGGTGCCATTTGGGACGCAAGCGTAATATGAATTACAAATGGCTTCGGTCAAAACAGACAAAACAGCATGTCTGGGTTGCTTTACAGAATATAGCAATTGTAGGAATTGTAGGGCAGCCAACTTGAGAATTGAGGAGTGCACAGTAACCTACAAGAACAACAGAAGATAAAATCCCCAACTTGGAATACAAACGTAATATCTCGGATTCAGTGAAGTGAAACAATAATGATTAGTGAAACAGAGCGGTTTTTAGTGTGGATTCCATGTGGAAAAGTCACTGTAGTTCTTAGTAATAACCACAAGGTGGCAGTGGCGTATTAAAATGGGCTCTCATGAATGAGGCTCTCCAGAAATCCCGGTTGGAGGACTCACAGATTTCCTGTTAATTCCCTCGTGACTCCAGGAATCTTCCAACTGGGATTTCTGGGAAACCTGGGAATTGTGGGGGAATTTTGCAATCCTAGACCGGTCATTCATGAGAGCCCATTTTAATACGCAACTGCCACCTTGTGGTTATTACTAAGAACTACAGTGACTTTTCCACATGGAATCCACACTAAAAACCGCTCTGTTTCACTAATCATTATTGTTTCACTTCACTGAATCCGAGATATTACGTTTGTATTCCAAGTTGGGGATTTTATCTTCTGTTGTTCTTGTAGGTTACTGTGCACTCCTCAATTCTCAAGTTGGCTGCCCCACAATTCCTACAATTGCTATATTCTGTAAAGCAACCCAGACATGCAGTTTTGTCTGTTTTGACCGGAGCCATTTGTAATTGAGCAACCGTATCACGTCTCTAGGTTGTAGAGATCGGTGTTTGACCATTCAGTGGTCACTGTTGTTGTCTGACCTTGTGGTGATGGACAAAGAGGCCCAGAACATCCAGTACGATGAGGGCCACCTCGGTGGACAGATTGGCCTCGATGTCCGTCGGGCTCAGGTGGTCACCCTCTGGGATGTTCCCATCTGAGGGAAGGACAGGAAAGGGGCAATGATACAGCAGCACAGCAAGCAACAACACAAAAACCTAACCCCAGCACTAACCCTCACACACCTGACAACAGAACAGTAATAGCCAAGTACTGTTAGCACTGTAATAGCTGAGAAATACCACTATTGACGGTTGGTAAGAATAAAAAAGCTAATTGGCCTAGGACAACAAAAGCTAACTAACTAACCACATAGATGTGAACTATGTGAACTAAACAGTTTTAAAATGGAACCGGGGTGGCAGTGCCCAGTGATGGTGGGTGAGTGGGCGTAATCGGGGGAGACATTACCCGTCTCCATCATCTGCAGAAGCTTGGGGTTGGTCAGGGCGTTCTTGGCCCGGATGATAGGCATGGTCTGGGAGCGTGCGTGCCGATGGCCATCCTGTCCTGACAGCATCCTGGTGACCAGAAGGTCAGGGGTTAGAGGTCAGAGGGTCAACACGTAACTCTCAACCTCGCAAGTCGGGGTGGTGTTCAGCAGGGATGAAACGGGTGCAAGTGGTTTGAAACGAAGGAGATACTCTGTGAACTTGTCCAATATGAACGCTCCTTTGATCCGTTTCATGTTTTACGTTTCGTGAACACGACGCCCGATATATTCACTCCGCCTTGAAAACATCCTGTAATTCTGCACTGCGGTCTAATCCCAAATGGACCCCTAGACCCTACGACCTATGCACTTGTGGAGATCTGAGAGGATGTGATTGGTAGAAACAATCCGCTTAACCTATCAAAGGGCAAGTAGGGGCATGTATTTATTGCACCTGTCAAATCTCCACAAGTGCATAGGGCGTAGTCCAGGGGTCCATTTGGGATTGGTCCTAAGTGTGTGAAAATGCCTAAGAAAACATTATCACCTGTAACGTGACAACACACAGGTTAATGCAACCACATAGTTAAAAGGGATTGCTGTTAAGACAGGGATTCTATTTTTAATGGGGGAGGATATGCAAACAAAGGACTAGCCAATTACACCACGCCACACGTATGGTAGACACTGAGGGGCATGATGAGAAAACAGAGTGGCCGCCACACTATCACATGACACACTCACAATGTCCACCATGGATGGTCACGTGTTCAGGACCATGAAGACGACACTGATGAACAGCAATGATGAACTAAACTCATAACCGGACAAATGGTGTACACAAACTCAGCTGTTTTAAGTCCTACTTATAGTTTACTGGACAAAAAATGTATAGTTAACTGGACAAAAAATGTATAGTTAACAGGACAAAAAATGTATAGTTTACTGGAGACATTTTTTTTATATATTACTGGACAAAAAAGTCAAGTTCTAAATAAAGTGGAACAGAATAAATCATTTCCATCTCTATCACTCAACTCCATGTTAAAGACACCTAGCTACAGTGCCGATAGAAAGTCTTGAACTTTTTTCACATTTTGTTGCTTTACAAAGTGGGATTAAAATGGATTTAATAGTCTTTTTTTTCATCAATCTACACAAATTACTCTGTAATGTCAAAGGAAGAAAAATGTTCCATTTTTGTTGTTGTTGATTCATGACAAATAAAGGAAGTTTACCTACACTTAGGTTGGAGTCATTAAAACTCGTTTTTCAACCACTCCACACATTTATTGTTTTAACAAACTATAGTTTTGGCAAGTTGGTTAGGACATTTACTTTGTGCATGACACCACATTTTTCAAACAATTGTTTACAGACAGATTATTTCACTTATCACAATTCCAGTGGGTCAGAAGTTTACATACGCTAAGTTGACTGTGCCTTTAAACAGCTTGGAAAATCCCAGAAAATGATTTCATGGCTTTAGAAGCTTCTGATAGGCTAATTGACGTAATGTGAGTCAATTGGAGGTGTACCTGTGGATGTATTTCAAGGCCTACCTTCAAACTCAGTGCCTCTTTGCGTGACATCATGGGAAAATCAAAAGAAATCAGCCAAGACCTCAGAAAAACAATTGTAGACCTCCACAAGTCTGGTTCATCTTTAAGGAGCAATTTCCAAACGCCTGAAGGTACCACGGTCATCTGTACAAACAATAGTATGCAAGTATAAACACCATGGGACCACGCAGCCATCATACCGCTCAGGAAGGAGACGCGTTCTGTCTCCTAGAGATGAACGTACTTTGGTGCGAAAAGTGCAAATCAATCCCAGAACAACAGCAAAGGACCTTGTGAAGATGCTGGAGGAAACAGGTACAAAAGTATCTATATCCACAGTAAAATGAGTGCTATAATCGACATAACCTGAAAGGCCGCTCAGCAAGGAAGAAGCCACTGCTCCAAAATCGCCATAAAAAAGCCAGACTACGGTTTGCAACCGCACATGTGGACAAATATCATATTTTTTGGAGAAATGTCCTCTGGTCTGATGAAACAAAAATAGAACTGTTTGGCCATAATGACCATCGTTATGTTTGGAGGAAAAAGTGGGAGGTTTGCAAGCCGAAGAACACCATTCCAACCGTGAAGCACGGGGGTGGCAGCATCATGTTGTGTTGTGGCTCAGTTGGTAGAGTATGGTGTTTGCAACGCCAGCATGGTGTGTGCAACGCCAGGGTTGTGGGTTCGATTCCCACGGGGGGCCAGTACAACATTTTTTTTTTAAATGCATGAAATAAAATGTATGAAATGTATGCATTCACTACTGTAAGTCGCTCTGGATAAGAGCGTCTGCTAAATGACTAAAATGTAAATGTAAAAAATGTTGCTTTGTTGCAGGAGGGACTGGTGCACTTCACAAAATAGATGGCATCATGAGGTAGAAAAATTATGTGGATATATTGAAGCAACATCTCAAGACATCACTCAGGAAGTTAAAGCTTGGTCGCAAATGGGTCTTCCAAATGAACAATGATCCCGAGCATACTTCCAAAGTTGTGGAAAAATGGCTTAAGGACAACAAAGTCAAGGTTTCGGAGTGGCCATCACAAAGTCCTGACCTCAAGCCTATAGAAAATTTGAGGGCAGAACTTGTGGAAGGCTACCCGAAACGTTTGACCCAAGTTAATGCTACCAAATACTAATTGAGTGTATGTAAACTTCTGACCCAATGTGATGAAATAAATAAAAGCTGAAATAAATCATTCTCTCTACTATTATTCTGACATTTCACATTCTTAAAATAAAGTGGTGATCCTAACTGACCTAAGACATGGAATCTTTACTAGGATTAAATGTCAGGAATTGCGAAAAACTGCGTTTAAATGTATTTGGCTAAGGTGTATGTAAACCTCCGACTTCAACTGTACCTTGATTAGATAAGTATTCACCCCGTGTCAATACATGTTGGAAACACCTTTGGCAACAGTTACAGCTGTGAGTCAGTCTTCTTAAGTAAGCTTCATAAGAGCTTTGCACACCTACTTGTATTGGCCATTATTCTTTACAAAAATTCTTCAAGCTCTGCCAAGGTGTTGGGGATCAAGGCTAGAGAGCAATTTTCAAGTCTTGCAATATATTTTCAAGCAGATTTAAGTAAAAACGGCAACTTGGCCACTCAGGAACATTCACTGTCTTCTTGGTAAGAAACTCCAATGTAGATTTGGCTTTGTGTAGGTTATTCTCATGCTGAAAAGTGAATTCCTCTTCCAGTCAGTGTCTGGTGTAAAGCAGAATGAAGCAGGTTTTCCTATGCTTAGCACCATCCCGTTTCTTTTCATCCTGAAAAACTCCACAGTCTTTGCTGATGTCAAGTATACTCATACCATGATGCAGCCACCACAATGCTTGAGAAAAGGAGGCAGTTCCTCAGTGATGTGTTGTGTTGGATTTTCTCCAAACATAAGGCTTTGCATTTAGGCAAAAATGTGTATTCCTTTGCCGTTTTTTTTCTTCTTCAGTATTACTTTAGTGCCTTGTTGCATACATATGCATGTTTTGGACTATTTGTATTATGTATATTTGTATTCTTCTTTTCACTCTGTCATTTAGGTCATTATTGTAGAGTCACTACAATGTTGTTGATCCATCCTGTTTTCTCCCATCCCAGCCATTGAACTCTTGCACTTTAACACATCATCCACAGCATAATTATTAACTTGACCATGCTTAAAGATCTGTGCTTGAAAATCTGTGCTTGAAATTCAATACTTGACTGAGGGACCTTATAGATATTGTATGGGGGACAGAGGAAGTGGTAATCATTCAAAAATCATGTCAACCCCTATTATTTCACACAGAGTGAGTCCATATAAGTCATTATGTGATTTGTTAAGCCAAGTTTGACTTCTGAAGTAATTTAGGTTTGCCTAAACAAAGTGGGTGAATACTTATGCAACGACTATATTTTAGTTATTTAATTGTTATTCATTTGTAAAAATGCGTAGAATTTCCTTTTCACTTTGACATTATGGAGTATTTTGTGTAGATCAAAATTACAATTAAATCAATTTTAATCCCACTTTGTAACGCAACAAATTTGTAGTATTACTGTAAGTCCAGTGATCCTTATCTAACCTGCATAAAAACATGTAGTTAACAACTAAATTGCGGTTTTCTGAACTATTCTACACAGCTCACTCAGTGTTTTATGATGTATTACCCACCTAACTATGACTAACAATTACAATTAATAAACACATCTATATATTATTACCTTTTCACACTATCGTACCAACCTGAACTATATTGTACTGGCTCGGATACTTTCTTTTCACATTGTTCTCTCCTGCACGGTTCCAGCAACTATAGTGGATGTGTAACCAGGCCAGCGGAGTACAGCTCGGCTCAGCTCAGCTCGGCACAGCTCAGCTCAGTAGTGTGAAAAGGGTACGTATGTGTGTGAGTTCGTGTCGGACGCTGTGAGGTGCTCCGAGGTGAAGTTTCCCCTAGGTACAGATCTAGGATCAGCCTCCCTGCCCCCAATCCTAACTATAACCATTAGTTGGGCAAATGTTAAACTGATCCAAGATCAGGGTGTAGGGGAAACTTCACCCTGCTCCCTGTGTGGAGGGGCCCCCAGGTGGCGACTGTGCGTTTACCATTGAGGGAGCAGGCCTGAGGAGGACTGGGTGGAATGGTTAGAGCCCTTCAGGGTGCCATTGTTCTGGGTGGCCTGGGCCAGCTTTACCGCGGCTGCTAGCTTCCTGTTCACAAGCCAATGACACCAGCGTTAAGTCACACCACCATCATCATTATCATCATACTCTTCCTCCTCGTTGTCGAAATGAACATCACGGCCCGGATTTATCAAGCGTCTCAGAGTAGGAGTGCTGATCTAGGATCAGTTTAGCCTTTTATATCATAATGAATCAGATTATTATGGACAGGGGGGTCCTGATCCTAGATCAGCACTCCTACTCTGAAACACTTTTAATAAATATGGGCTCAGGTGGGCTAAAGCCATCAAGCCAAGCAGAAAGAGGAGGGGGTCATTTCAGCATGGGACACAGCCATAGCGAGGTAGCGGGGTTAGTAGTGTTAGATAAAGAAAAATGATATTTTTCCAACGTTAGGTTGACGTTGCCGTCATTGTGGAAGTATTTTAAGAGCTATAGAGAGCATTAGTTGGAAGTAAGGGTCAGAGAGCTTTAGTAAATGCGTCCTAGTTTGCTTGTTGCTAATACAGTAGCTACGGTATGTGGTGACAGAGATTAACATGTGCATTGAGCTAAATGCTTGGCCTAACCAGCTAATGCTATATCAATGAGCAGATTTCTTAGTGGGCAGGTCACTGATTCTACTACGGCCAGTTATCACAGAGAATGTAGAGCAGCGGATGGGTGGATGGACGGACGGCGGGATGATGGATGGAGAGGAAGATGGCCATCATGCTACATGATCATTAGCTTGCACATGACAGCAGCAAAAGCCATGCAGTAGCGACACACACATCACAGCAAAAGTTTCAGGGTTAAACAGTACGGAATCAGTCCAAATTCATCACATGTGTGGCCATCAATAAATGTGCAGTCACATAGACCTCCATTAACACGTCAATTACACACATCAACACGTGGAGTAGACAACACACAGGGCAAGGCAAGACACAGAGACACACATTCCAGTGTGATCAGTCTGTTAACATGTAATATCATTGTTTACGAGTGTGTTTAATGTTTAATATTACAGATTGTAATAGAAAACAGCCGTTCAGTGGATGCCTTTCCAAATGGCACCCTATTCCCTTTGTCAAATTAAATCAAAGTTAATTGGCCGGGTAGACAGATTTGCAGGGGTTTTAACAGGTGCAGCAAAATGCTTATGTTTCTAGCTCCAACAGTGCAGTAGAATGTCTCGCAAATACAATACAAATAAACAATCAATAAAAAAAATCTAATCAAGATATCAAGAAATGACAGAACTGGTCCAATTAATAATCCAGGGGTAAAGATATTCGAGTGAGCCTGTGTCAGAATCTAGAATATAAATACATGGTGTGTATAGACAGTATATCATTTGGAAAGAAAATGGTATGTATTGGCCTCCCGAGTGGCGCAGTGGTCTAAGGCACTACATCGCAGTGTTGCGGCGTCACTACAGCCTGGGGTTCGATCCATGACTGGGAGTCCCATAGGGTGGCGCACAATTGGCCCTGCGTTGTCCGGGTTAGGGGAGGGTTTGGCTGGGGGGGGGGGCTTTACTTGGCTCATCACGCTCTAGTGACTCTTTGTGGCGGGCCGGGCGCCTGCAAGCTGACTTCGGTTGTCAGTTGAACGGTGTTTTCTCTGAAACATTGGTGCAGCTGGCTTCCAGGTTAAGTGAGTGGGTGTTAAGAAGCGTGGCTTGGCGGGTCATGTTTCGAAAGGATGCACGACTCGACCTTCACCTCTCCCAAGCATGTCGGGAGTTGCAGCGATGAGACAAGATCGTAACAGGATTTCATGAAATTGGGGCGAACAAGGGGGGTAAAATGATAAAAAAATGAATAAGAAAATGGTATGTACAGTAGAAGCAAGGTATATTAGGATAGGCTATGTGGAGAATACAGTATACATAGAGTGAGTAAACAACAGTATATATACAGAATATGAGGTATATGGGGCATTAGTTTCAAGGTGCAAGGCAGATAGCTGGCTAGTGATGGCTGTTCAACAGTCCGATGGCCTGGAGATAGAAGCTGCTTTTCAGTCTCTCGGTCCACGCTTTGATGCACCTGTATCGTCTCGCTCTGCCAGAAGGAAGCAGCTCGGATGGCTCAGGTCCTTGATGATCTTCTTGGCCTTCCTTTAACACTGAGTGCTGTAAATGTCCTGAAGGGCAGGCAGCGTGTCCCCGGTGATACGACAGGCGAATGGCACCACCCTCCGGTTGAGGGCGGTGCAGTTGCCATACGAGGCGGTGACGCAGCCCGACAGAATACTCTCAATGGTGCATCTGTAGAAGTGCGTCAGGGTCTCTAGGGGCCATGCGGAATGTCTTCAGCCACCTGAGGTTGTAGAGGCGCTGTTGTGCCTTCTTCACCACGGCGTCGGTGGGGTTGAGTGGATGGGGGAGTGCTCCCTCTGCTGTCTCCTGAAGTCCACGATCAGCTCCTTTTTTCTCTTTTTTTTTTACACAGAGGGTTAGTTTGTTGTCATAGCACCACTCCACCAGGGCTCTAACGTCCTCCCTGTAGTCTTGTCATTGTTGCCTACCCTCACCACCTGGGGTCGGCCCGTCAGGAGGAGTTCAGACCCAGGGCCCTGAGCTTAGTGACAAGCTTGGAGGGCACTGTGGTGTTGAAAGCAGAGCTGTAGTCGATGAACAGCATTCTCGCATAGGGATCCTCTTGTCCAGGTGGGATAGGGCGGTGTGCCCTACTACTTTTGCCGTACTACTGCCCATAGGGTTCTGGTCAAAAGTAGCGCACTATAAAGGGAATACATCTTGGCCAAAGGTAGTGCACTATAAAGGGAATAGGAGCAGGGGCCATATGGCTCTGGTCAAAAGTAGTGCACTATAAAGTGAATATGGTGCTATTTGGGACACAGCCAGTGTTACAGGTGTGCTGTGTGTTAACGCATCACTGTATGTATGCTCCTGCTAGGCTGTATCCACTCAACAGAGAGATGTGCTGGATGAGGTTAAAAGAGGGAAATAAAAATCAATGAGGCGCAATTGAAACAGAATACATTATAGGAATGTCTCGGTGAAACCTTCAAACAGCGATGTGGATGCACAACGCGCAAGTCATCGGCCTACTTCAAAAAACAGCTCACACTCAGTTCAGACAGGCATCAAAGGCTTGGCACCTCGTAGA